>NW_006408524.1:29756158-29857746 GCF_000296735.1 Chrysochloris asiatica
TGGGGTACCCACTAGCTCAGGCACCCCTATGTTCACCAGAATGGAGGTGCGCAGGCAGCAAGGGACCAATGAACAGCTACCAAAAGAGAAGAATGTCCACGCCTTTATCTCAGCGGTTCTGTCAGGCGTCTGTGGCCGCTCCGATCTTTCCCCCACGTGGTCTCACCCAAGATGGTGGCTCCTGGAGCAGCCGAGCGTCCCGGATTAGAAAGCAATGGATTTCTTGCTTCTGCCACAAATTCCCCCAGCTGTGAACCTTCCAACCTTCTAAGTATTCCTTTATATGTGGTTCAGAGTTCTGGGACCATCCCCTGAGCCTGCTTGGTCAGGTATTTTGTGTTGTTGTTGGCGGAGCTCTCTGCTATACATCCACCCGATCCTCCATCTTGTTTGTTCTCTCATCTGTATTTCTTGACTGCTGCTTTCAGAGTGCTGATGGTAGATCCAAGCACAGTAAAGTCTTTGACCACTTCAGTCTTTTAACCCTTTATCATGATGTTGTGGATTGGTCCAGTAGTGAGGATTTTATTTTCTTTACATTGAGGTGCAATCCATACTGGTCTTTGATTTTCATCAGTAAGTATTTTAAGTCTTTTTTGCTTCCAGCAAGTAAGGTTGTGTTATATGCATATCTCAGAGTGTTAATGCCTCTTCTCTAATCTTGATCATGTTCTCAGATTATTTGCTCAGCATACATGTTGAATAAGTATGGTGAAAGGATGCAACCCTGGTGTAGAACTTTCCTGATTTCAAACCATTCAGTATCCCCTCGTTCTGTTCAAACAGCTGTCTCTTCATCTCTGTACATGCTCCTCATGAACATGATGATGTGCTCTGGAATACCCACTCTTCACAGTATTATCCATAGTTTGACATGATCCACAGTCGAAAGCCATGTATAGTCAATAAAGCACAAGTAATTATCTTTCTAGTGTTCTCTGCTTTCAGCCAATAGCCATCTTACATCAGCAATGATACCTCTAATTCCATGTCCTCTTCTGAGTCCAGCTTGAGTTTCTGGCAATTCCCTGTTGATATACTGTTACAATCTTTTTTTTTTTTTTTAAGCATTTATTGTGAATTGAGTGATAGTTTATATGGGAGAACATCAGTTTTACAGTCATCCTGTCGTATTTCATTTCCTTGCAATGGTTTTACAGTCATCCTGTCGTATTTCATTTCCTTACAATCCCCTCCCTGTTGCAACATAAAATAACGTGCAGCAAAATTTTACTTGCATGTGATTTCACTGATATTGTTAGATGATTTTCTCATTCTGTTGGGTTACCTCTCTTTGAAATGGGCACCAGTATGGATCTCTTCCAACCTGTTGGCCAATTTACTTCCAAGTCTCTTGGCATAGATGGGTGAGTGCTTCCAGTGCTGTATCAGTTTGTTGAAAGATTCAGTGTATAGTCCATAGATTCCTGAAGCATGGGTTGTTGTTGTTGTTGTTGTTGTTGTTGTTTGTTTTTGCCAGTGCCTTCCATGCAGCTTGAATTTCTTCTTTCAGTGCTATCAGTTCTTTATCTTAAAATGGTTAACCATTGACCATTTCTTTCGGTACAGTGACTTGTATTCCTTACTCCTTCTTTTGATACTTTCTGCATCATTCAGTATTTTCCCCATAGACTCCTTCAGTATTGCGCATCAGTGCTTGACTTTTTCCTTCCGTTCTTTCATCTTGAGAAATGATGAGAATTTTCTTTTTTGGTTTTCTAACTCCAGGTCTTTCTTTGTACATTTCATTATAATGCTTTGTCTTCTTGAACTACCCTTTGGAATTTTCTGTTCAGCTTTTCACTTCTCATTTCTTCCATGGCCTTTACCCTTCTCTACACTCAAGAGCAAGTTTCAGAGTCTTTTCTGACATCCATTTTTTGTCTTTTATCTTTTTCCTGTCTTTTTAATGACCTTCTGCTTTCTTCATAAATGAAATTTTGTTGATGTAATCTCACAACTTTTCAGTCATTAGTGTCTGGTGCATCAAATCTGTTCTTGAGTTAGTCTCTAAATTCAGGTGGGATGTATTCAAGGTCATGTCATGGCTCTCCTGGATGTGTTTTAATTTTCTTCAGCTTCAACCTGATCTTGCATATGAGCAGTTGGATTGTCTGTTCCACACTCTGCCTCTGGTCTTGTTTGGCTGATGCTATTAAACTTCTCCATCATCTCTTCCAACAGATGTAGTCAAATGATTCCTGTATTCTATCTAGTAAGGTACATGTGCATAGTAGTAGTAGTCTTTTAATGGCGTTGAGAAATGATATTTACAGTGAGTAAATTGTTGGTTTTGCAGATTCTATCATGTGATCTCCAGCATCATTTCTATCACCAAGGCCATTTTTCAGCTACTGATCTTTCCTCTTGTTTCCAACTTTTGCATGCCAACCACCAGTAACTGTCAGTACATCTTGATTGCTTGTTTGATCAAATTCAGACTGAAGAGGTTGGTAGAATTCTTCAATTTCATCATCATTAGCTTTAGTGTTTGGTGGGTAAATTTAAATAATAGTGGCATTAACTGATCTTCCCTGTTACGTGTATGGATATTATCCTGTCACAATCAGCATTGTATTTTAAGATCTTGACATGTACGTTTTGATGATGAATATAGTGCCATTCATCTTTACTTTGACATTCCCAGTAAACCATATGACTGTGAGTCAAAATGACCAGTACCAGTCCATTTTTGCTCACTAATGGTTAGGATTTCGAGCTTTATGCGTTCCTGTTTATTTTTGACAGCTTCCAAATTTCCTATATTTGTACTTCACACAGTCCGTATTCTGATTATTAATGGCTGTTTTAGCTGTTGCTTCTCATTTAGAGTTGTGCCTTACCAGCAACTGAAGGCCCTGCCTGAAATCTTGTTCTGTTCATGTCATTATGGTCAACCATGCTTTGAGGAGTCAACTCTTCCCCAGTCAGGCTCTGAGTGCTTTCCAACCTGAGAGCCTCATCTTGCAGCACTACATATGACAGTATTCTGCTGCGATTCATAAGGTTTTGTATCTGACAAAGCTCTGCTGCTATTGAGGTTTTCAGTGTTGAACCACTCAGTGGTCTGTCTCGCCTTCTTCCTAGCGTATCTTAATCTGGGAGCTCTGCCGAAACCTGTCCTCCATGGGTGACCCTTGTTGTTAAAAGCTGTCAAGTTGGTTCCAACTCATAGCAACTCTTTACAGCATTTCCACGGATGGTTGGTGAGTTTGAACCACTGATCTTGTCGTTCAAACTGACCTTGCAGTTTGGTGCATTATACCACAGTGCCACACCATGACTGTGTTGGTATTTAAAATACTGGTGGTATCTAGGCTGGATTCTCTAGAGAAGCAAAACCAGTGAAACTTGTGTATGTATGTGTGTGTGCGTATGTGTATGTATATATGTATATGTATATATATTGAAAGAGAGAGCACGTGCGCATGCTTGCATGCTCTGTTAGCGTAGTGGTTACAAATCGGGCTGCTAACCTCAAGGTCAGCAGTTCAAAACTACCAGCCGTTCTATGGGAGAAAGATGAGGCTTTCTTCCTGCACAGGGTTTCCAAGGGTGCAGAACACCTCATCTTTATCCTGCAGAGCAGCTGGTAGTTTCGAACTGCCGACCTTTAGGTTAGCAGCCTGATTCGTAACCACAACGCTATCAGAATTCCTTCATATGTATATGTGTGTATGTGTATGCATATATGTAAGTTTATATCAAGGAAATGGCTTAGAATTGTAGAGGTGGGAGTCCCAAGTCTAGGTCAGGTGAGTCAAATTGGCAGGCAGATGGGTAGACCACAGTTCCAAATGCAGGCACAGAGCAGGAGTGCGGCATAGAACAGGGGTGGCAGCAAGGTGACATGGACAACCCAGGTCCAGTGGTGCGGAGCACACTAGTCAGGACTCTGAGAGTGGGCTTACCAGGCCCTCTTGGTGGTTGCACATTGACTTTCCTGCCAGGTGGATGCACGCACCATGCAGCATCCCTAGTGCAACTTGCAGGTGCACTCAGTGGGCAGGCCTGGCAGGCAGACAAATGGTACAGAAGGCCATTGGCTCCGGTTTAAAGAACCAGAGGTTAGAGATGACCCCAATGTGAGATCCAGGTCCAACAAAGAGCAAACTTTTCCTGCATGTCCTATTATATTTGGAATAGGCCACACCCCCAAGGAAACATGCTTTCAATTGGTTGGCTGCTCATAGCCAATCATCATAGAGTTAACTATGTCTGTATTAGATCTCACTATAGGGATAATCACTATTGAACTGCCAAACCACTGGGAATCCTGGCCCAGTCAAGTTGACACACACCTTAACTATCACAGGTGACACACCTTCCAGCACCACAACACACACGTCACCACTGTACAACAAACTTGACAGGTAGGTGATGGTCTCATAAAATATTCATTCTTTGTTATTGACTTGTTTCAGTCAGCATAATGTCCTCCAGATTCACCCGTGTTATAAAATGTATTGCAGATTTCTCATGATTGTTTATTGTTGGGTAGTATTTCATCGCCTTTGTGGACCACATTTGGGTATCTGTTTATCTGTTGATAAGCGCTTAGACTGTTTTCATTTCTTTACTTTTGTGAATAATATTACATTAGACATAGTTGTACATATGATTATTGTATTGTATAACTTCATATCCTGTTAAGTTGCAATCATTTCCTTTTGTTAGTAAAACGTAAGTTTTAATTCACATACCTTAACATTGACCCTTTTGAAGTATATAATTCAGTATTTTTTTTTAAACTTTTTGTTGTGAATTAGGTGGTGGTTTACAGATCAGATCAGCTTTACATTCAACTAAATACACACTTTGTTTTGTTTCATCTCAATGATTACAATCCCCTCCCTGCAACAACAGTTACCCTACTTCTTCCCTGTGGCTCTCCATTTACATCTTATAGTTCACAAATGAACAAAGCAAAATTATTTGATGTACGCTTAAAAAACAACAAACATATTCGTTTAACTGCTCAAAGGGCACATTCTGCCAGCCAGCCTGCTGCCCACAGGCACGCAGCCTTTCTCAGTTCATGAACATGGAGCCCGCAGATGTTTCTCCATGCCACCTCCTCTGCCACCATTTCTACTGTTACCACTTTTCTAGGTAGGGTAATTTAGTGGTTTTTAGTATATTTGTAAAGTCAGTCAACCACCATTATTTAATTTCAGAACATCTTCACCAAAAAATAACCTTGTATCTATTATTAGCCTATACTTGTCTCTTCTTTTCCCTTTCTCTAGCCCTTGACAATGATGTATTTTTCTGTCTCTGTTTGGCTATGTCAATCCTGAACATGTTGTCTAAAATGGAATCATACAATGTAAAGTTTTTGTGTGCAGCTTTCACTAAACGTTGTTGTAACATACTGTAATTCTTTTAATGTAAAAAAAAAAATTGTGTGCAGCTTTCACTAAATGTTGTTGTAACGTACTGTAATTCTTTTAATGTTTAAAAAAAAAAAATTGTTGTTGAAAATATACACAGCAAAACCCCCCACCAATTCAGCAGTTTATACATGTACCATTTAGTGACACAGATTATATTCTTCAAGTTTAATTTTTCAAGTTGCTGTAATCAGTTTGTTAAACAGCTCTGAAAAGAAAGCAGTGTTCAAGGTAGACGTTTTTACTAAACAGTGATAATTTCCAGAGGCACTCTCAGATTATAGATTGGCACACAGATTGTAATCTCTAGTGATAGTCCATCATCTCCAAAACACATGTGGCAAATGTAACACAAAAGCAAATACGGACAAGTTGGAATCTGCCATGATCCTAATCTGTACCTTTATTACTGATTACCTGCCAGGGTAAGCATTATAGCTAATTTAATTGTTATGAACAGATTACTGTGGTACAACTGATAATCACATCCCTGTGGTTAGTAATCACTCCTCCAGTAGGCAGATAAGGATGCATGAAGCCATTATAGAATGACAAGCCTTGAACCTCCATCATCAGGTAAACTCAGGTGCTCTGGAAGCAAGGAGGAAAGGGTACTTTACCAAGTCTCAGGGGTAAAAGAGAAGCTTACTTCGAGGTAACTAGAGCACCAGTGAAGTCAAGTGACCTAAAGATGAAGGGAAAGGCAGGCGGGCAGCTACTAGATCAGTGAAGACCTCATGAGCCATGTTCACATTTTACATTTCATAGAGGCAGTTTGAAGCCACTGAAGGATAGTCTTTTTTTTTTTTTTTTAAATACTGTCATTATTGGTGAAGGTTTACATAGCTGTTAGAGTTTGCACTCAACAATTTCTACACACAATTTTCAGCGACATTGGTTACATTCTTCACAATGCATGAACATTTTCATGATTTCTGTTCAGGTTGTTCTGCTTCCGTTAATCTAGTTTCCTTGCCTCCCCCCTTACAGTCTCTCTCATCTTTGTTTTAAAGTAAATTGTTTACCATTTGGTGTAGGGTGATTTTTTTTTTTTTTTTTTTTAAAGAAACACAGTACTTACCTTGTTGCTGTTGTTAAGTGCCTTTGAGCTGGTTCTGACTCATAGCGACCATGTATAGGGTTTCTGAGGAGCTGCTGGTGAGCTTGAACTGCCGACCTTGTGGTTCACGCTAACCTTGCAATCCTGTGCATTAACGTGCAGCACCACAATTTGTTGTTTCATGAGCTAATCTATTACTTAATTACAAAGGTTAGTTTCAGTTTAAGGCTTGAAGAGTATTTCTACTCTTAAACAGTCCACTAAGTCTGGGTTTTGTTGTTTTTTTTGTTAGGGATTTGAACTCCTGTTTCACATTCTCTTTCCCACCCTGTCAGAGTCCATCTACTGTGGGCCGAATCAAACAGTTTGTAGTGGTAGCCAGACACCATCTGTTTCTGGTTCAGGGTAGATGAGGCTGTGGTTCCCATGGACTGTGTGTCCTGTAAACTAGTTTCTTTTTCCTCTTCTATGGCTGCTCATAAGCTTTTTTTTTTTTTCATAAGATTTTAACACCCCACATCCTACTCAGAAGGGTAGTTACTTTTGGCACAGTGATAATCATGGTTGTTGGTCTGGAGGTGAGGATGCCAAACACTCTCAGTATTTCAGAGGAGATGGGCCCTGAGCAGTGGATATAAATCATAAATAATCAGCAGAAAGTTTATATGCAGAGCATGACTGAGTTCATGCCCATAGTGCTGTCAGCTGAAAACGATCTAGTCGTGTGTGGTAGTGATGAGGCTGTGGAGTGGAGGTGGGGTAGGCCATGCATGCAGCAGGCATAGTGTAGAAATGCTGGTCACATGTAAGGTGCAGAGAGATCTTTTCTGCTGTCTTTATTTCTGTCTTCTGTGTATGAACAGACTTAAGTCATTCAGTTGTATGAAGGAGACCATTTGGGGCTGAGGGAAATGTTTCTTATGATTATGGTGATGGTTTCATGAGTGTTGATATAATATCAAAACTGTCAAAACTGATAAAAAATTCATACAGTGTATTGTACTTCAATTATATTTCAAATTTAAAAAAATAGGAATGTTGATTTTCTTGCTATGATTCAGGGAAGTAGTAATACTTGCATTTTTCAAATGTGATTTATTATACAAAAAAGTGCACATTGGTTTATATTCACCTGGAGTAAGAAAGAAACACCAGTCAAGAAGAAGAGGAGGATATGGAATGTGTGGCATATTGCCTCCATAAACAGTTTCTCCTTTGCCATAAGAGCAGAGGAACTGGATGGTGATCAGCATTATTAAACATTTGGATTAAAATTATTCTAATTGTTGTTGCTAAGTGCTGTTGAGTTGGTTCGAACTCATAGTGACCCTGTATAGAGTTTTGGAAGAGAGGCTGGTGGGTTTTGAACCACCGACATTGCGATTAGCAGTCCAGTGCTTATCATACAGTGCCACACCAGAACTCAAAGACTCCAAAGGGGGAAATGTAGAACAGAATTTCAAATCCTCATGGACTTGACTTTCTGGAATCATGGCGAGTGAATGAACCTCTGAAACTATTGCACTCAGATAATAATTTTTAAACCACAAACCAAAAAACTCCCTAAAGTTTTTTAATAACCAAATTATAGTTCTGTTTCCCTATTAAAGAATGTCTACCATCAGCATTAACCTATTTTAAGAACTATATGGGATCAAGTGACAATAGCAGCTTGAAAGATCAGATCAGAACCTTAGGGAGCACTCAGTGTGTGTTAACAAGGGAGGAACAACTCAGGAAAAAAGTAGGCTGAGAATGTTAGCACAACTCAAATGTAATCAGTGCCACTACATTGTACATGTAGAAATCATTCATTTGGTGTATATTATGTACATTCTCAACAACAAAATACAATTTTGGGGAAGCAAAAAGTATCACAAATTTTTAAGTAAAAAATGAGTAAACATAAAAGATCAACACTTGAGGATACAAATTTCTAAATATAAAAGGGGACTCAAAAACTTTGTGGAAAAATGAAATGAAAAGATAAATGGTATTTTGCCACGAACTTTTGAAGCCCCCTTGTGTAAAACGGAATTCCACAAAGATACTTCCTCTGAAGCTTTAAATGTGTTTTTTTTATAGCCCTTTCTTTTCGAGTTGGGATTTATTTTTAACAGCTTTTGTTGTTAGGTTCCGTTGAGTCAATTCCAGCTCATAGCGATCCTGTGTGCAGCAGAATGAAACACTGCCCAGTCCTGCGCCAGCCTCACTGTCATTGTTCCATTTCAGATCACCGCCGGAGCCACTGTGTCAGTTCATCTTGCTGAGTGGCTTCATCTTTTTGGCCGACTCTCTACTGTGTATAAGGAGCCCTGGTGGTGCTGTGGGTTGGTGGTTAGACAGGTATCCATAAGGTTGGCTGTTGACATCCACAAGCCAGCCCTCTGGAGACAGAGGAGGCTGTCTGCTCCTGTAAAGATTGGCATTTGTAGAAACCATATGTAGGGTCACTCTAGTTGGTGAGTCAACTCGATGGCAGTGGGTTTTTTCTAATGAGAATGATAACCTTCTCCAAGGACTGGGCCTCCTCATCCATGTGCAGTGTGTGTGAGACAAAGTCTCATAACAGCTTTACTGAGATACAATTCACACACCCAGTAATTCATCAAATTAAATTGTACAATTCAATGGTTTTTAGTATATACAGAGTACAACTAACATCACAGTCAATTTTACAATATTTTCATTACCTCAGAAAGAAACCCACACCCATTAGCTATCCCTTCCCTATCCCGCTGCCCTCACACCCTCCCTTTCTTCCAGCGTTTTGTCTCTCTAGATTTGCTAATTTTGGACATGTGGTATAGGTGGAATCATACATGTGATCTTTTGTGTCTGACTTAGCATAATGTGTTCAAGGATCATCCATGTTGCAGCATGTGTCTTTTTTTTTTTTTTTTATAAAGGTTTTATTGTGTATTGAAAGTTTACAGGGCAGTTCATCAGTTTTACATTGAACAAATCATACACCTTGTTTCATTACAATGATTATAATCCCCTCCATGTAACATCAGTTAACAGTAAAAGTTTACAGGGCAGTTCATCAGTTTTACATTGAACAAATCATACACCTTGTTTCATTACAATGATTATAATCCCCTCCATGTAACATCAGTTAACAGTATTTCTCTCTATTCACTTTAGTGCTTAATTAATTAATTAATTAAATACTCAGGCATATAAAGTACTTTATACCACCAAAGGGCATATTCTGCAAGTCTGCCTCCTGGCCACCAGCACTCAGTCCCTTTCTTCCCATGAATCTGGAATCCTCAGCCACTCCCCATCTCTGTTCCATCTCTGGTATCACTGCTTCTCTGCATAAGGTCCTGCATTCCACTTGTGCTCTTCTCCCTTGATGGTCCTAGGGTCTTCTGTGTCTGGACTGTAAGATTAACCACTCTCCTGTTTTTGTTATAAAACTTCTACCTTTACAGTTATGACAGTCTTAATTAGTCATGATAACAATTACTATTGAATTATAAGAATCTTATCCCTATCTCTTTTAACCAGACCCATCTAGACAAGATGACAGCTATTCAGTGGGGATTCTTCCCTGCCCACCGACTCTTAAACTTAACTCCCCCTTGAAACCTTGTAAGCCAGTCTCTTTGTGCCTTTATCGCCCTCTCATTTTAGGTAGCCAGTGTCTAAGTTGCCCATCGTATCTACCCTCTGTACAGAAGGGTATACATTGATACTTGATGTGAAGACTCCTTCCCTCTCTGTTGTTGTTACTACCTCCATGAGTATAGGTCAAGTTCATCAAATTGTAGCAATTTATCCTCGTTTCCTTTATCAAAAATAGGTTTGTTTTTTTTCTTTTTTTATCATCCTCTAGCCAAACTCTGATTATCCAGCCATTGAGGCTAGGTCACATGGGTACTGTCTGCAACTTTGGGTGTTCTTGTGCGACTCCTCTCACTTCATATCAGCTGGATGCTTCACTCTCAGCTCTAACTCTCTGTGGCTATGTCCTCATCCATAGACTCGGGTGTCTCCAGGTCACACCACACTTTGGAACAATCCCTTCTTCTTCTTCGTGCACTCATCTCCAGGTCAGCTGGAGTCTGTGGACCGTGGTTGAACTCAGCCCATTTCTTCATTGCTGCCTTTCCCCCTCTTCTACTCATCAGTAGACTAACATGAGCACCAGCAAGCTTACATGCCTGCACATGTGCTCCCTTTGATTTTCAGTCTTAGAAGGGGTCAGCATATATCCTTAATCCTTTATTCCAATTTAATAATTTATAATAGTCTATTGTGTGGCTCCAGTTAGGATGAAAATTTAGGTAGTGCTATAGGATAAGCACTGGACTGCTTAACTGCAAGGTCAGTGGTTCAAACCTACCGTCGACACCTTGGAAACCCTATATGAGGTTGCTATGAGTTGAAACCAACTTGATAGCACACAATGGCAACAGCAGTAAGAAGCATAGAAAAATGTTTTTGTAAAATAGATTCATTTACATATAATTTTGGTTTGTTAGCAGTTTGTTGTTGTTAGGTGCCACCAAGTCGGTACTGACTCATAGCCACCCTGTGCACAGCAGAACAAAACACTGCTGGATCCTGGGCCAACCTCACTACTGTTGCCGCACGTGCTTGAATCCATTGATGCTGCCACTTGGCCAATACATCTTGCTGGAGGTCTTCCTCTTTTTCTCTGACCCTCCACCTTACCAAACATGATATCCTTCTCTAGCGACTGGTCCCTCCTGACAATATGTCCGAAGTATGAGAGACAAAGTTTGGCCATCTTGGCCTCCAAGGAGCACTGTGGCTGCACTTCTTCCAAAACGGATCTATTGGTTTTTTGGCAGCCCATGGCACTTTCAATATTCTTCTCTAACACCATAACTCAAAAGCATCAATTCTTCTACGGTCCTCCCTATCCAGCTTTTGCACGCATATGAGGTTATTGAAAATAACATGACTTGGGTCAGGCGCACCTTAGTCCTCAAGCAGACATCTTTGCTCTTCAACACTTTAAAAAGGTCTTGTGCAGCAGATTTGCCTAATGCAATATGTCATTTGATTTCTTGACTGTTGCTTCCTTGAGTGTTGATAGTTGATCCAAGAAGAATGAAGTCCTTGACCACTTCAATCTTTTCTCTGTTGATAAGAATGTTGTTTATTGGTCCAGTGGTGAGGATTTTTGTTTTCTTTACATTGAGATGTAATCCATACCAGAGGCTGTGCTCTTCGATCTTCATCAGTAAATGTTTTAAGTCCTCTTCATGTACAGCAAGCAAGGCTATATCATCTGCATATACAGGTTGTTAATGCAATTTGTGGAAGTACTAAAATGTGCAGTGGAAGGTCTTTGTTCTATCTTTGTAGAAGACTGTTGGTAAGAAGCATTTGTGGGAGAGGTAGACAGTATAAACATTATAGGAACTGAAAGACATCAAGAACCTAGATGTTGTATGGTTTACGTGACATATAATAGGAATGTTTGTCTTAACTTCCTACTTAATGGAAAAGGAGGTAATATATCAAGACCTTGTGAAGAGTAAACTGTGTTCGCTTTTTTGAGGGCTCAGTTGGTATAAGATAGCATATCCCTACACACTTTTAGGAGTGCAGTAGCTCAATAGGATAAATACTGGACTGCAAACCAGAAGGTTGGCAGCTCAAGCCCACCAGCTGCTCTATAGCCTAAAGAAAGTCTTTCTGCTCCCACAAAAACTTACAGCCTCAGAAACGCTATAAAGGGTCATGTGAGTCAGAACCCATCTCAGTGGCACTTAACAACACACTTTGCCTAACAGATCAAAGGAAAACTGCAGCAGTGCTGTTGTTTGAAGCTGGAAACCTTTTTGGGACTCTGAATTGACAGTACACCTTCCCCAATTATCTCCGCTGTGCTTATACTAAATGTTATGCTGAAGAGTTGGAGATCTCACAGGCCTACTAAAATTCATCGTTGGTCCCTAAGTAATCACCTTGGTGGTGGCTGTGTGCTGCCAAGTCAGTTCTGACTCATAGCGACCCTGAGTAGGGTTTCTGAGACTAAATCTTTGCACCTGCTTTTTCTTATATGAATTTCATGGTTTTATTTTGTATATTTGAGTCTTTAATCTGTGTTCATGTATGGTGTGAAACATGGAAATGGTTTTGATTATCTACACGTGGGAATCCAATTTTCTCTGCACTGTTTATTGAGGAGACTTTTCTTTCCCTGCTGAGTGGACTTGGCATCCTTCTCAAATCAGCTGACAATAGATGTATGGGTATATTTTTGGGCTCTCAAATCTATTCCCTTGGTCTCTGTGTCTATTATTACAAAATGATCAGGTTGTTTTGATGATTGTAACTGTATGAAAAAACAACAACAATAAAAACAAAAACAAAAAACCTGTAGAATTGATTCCTACTTATTAAGACCCTGTGTAGGGTTTATGTGTGCCAAAAGCCTCACCTTTCTCCCACAGAGCAGCTGGTGGGGTTGAATGCCTGTACTTGGGATTAGCAGTTCATTGCTTATCCTATAACACTGCCAGGACTCCTCTGTAACTGTATGTTGTTGTTAGGTGCCATCGAGTCAGTTCCGATTCCTAGCAATGCTGTATAGGGCTTCCAAGGAGCGACTAGTGAATTTGAATCACTGACCTGGCAGTTCAAACCTACCTTGAAGTCCAGTGCATTATCCTATGTGCCACTCCAGGACTTCACATGATAAAGATTACAGCCCTTGGAAACCCTATAGGGCAGTTCTACTTGGTCCTAGTGTTGTGTTGCTGTGAGTTGGAATGGACTTTATGGCAATGTGTTTGGTTTGTATATATGATACATAAAATTGATTCATAAAAATTCTCATGTATGGGTTAAGTGCTGACGAGTCAGTTGAGACTCATAACAACCCTGTACAGGGTTTCTAAGGAGCTGCTTGGGGGTTTGAACCACTGACCTTGAAGTTAGCAGTCGGGTGCTTATCCTGCAGCTCCTCACCAGGACTCCATACCATGGAGCATTTGTAGAAGATTAGTTTCTGTTTTTGTTATTATTGCAGGTTTATTATTCAGTATTCTGTCTAGATCACAAGTATATAGTGTTATCCCTAGAATAATAAAAATTAAGGCGGTGTAAGCTAAATTACATGGAGACGAATGTATTTAATCACTGAACAAATTGCTTTTAGGAAGAATTAAAAATAATGTTTTAAAAATTAAGAATGAATATTTTTTGCATCTGTGAAGAAAAATTTAGCAGTAGCAAGAAAAAGATTAGCATACTGCTGTTGGTATGCCCCACTTAAAGGAAATTTATCATGCCAAAATATTAATTCCATTCACAAGTTAGGTGGTAATCCTATTTTTAAGAAAATCATCCCAAAACAAACCTTACAGATTTCAACTGAAACCAGTTGACAGAAGCCTAAATGACCATTAGAAGATACCACATAAAATTTAGAAGAAATTGCTTTAAGTCTAAGTGTTGAAGAGTTGGTTCTGACTCATAGTGACCCTGTGTAGAATTTCCAAGGATTGACTGTTGAGTTTGAACCACCAATTTGTGGGTCAAACTGACCTTGTGGTCCAGAGCTTTATCCTACAGTGCCACAGTAGGGCTCCAGATAATAATCATAAAATTTATTTATTGTATTCTCAGTGGCTTGCTATGTTTTGGGGCCCAGAAAACATTTTCTCAGAACTGTCTTTGAGCTTTCGCTATTATGTTGGTGAATATGTGGTTTGCTGTCAGTTTATTCTGGTACAGTTCTCACGAGCTAAGGGATAGTAGAGTTTGGATTATACACAGGTGAGAGGCACACCTACCTAAAGTTTATACTCTCATACAATGATTGGTTTTACAGCTCAGAATAACCAGAATGTCCTCTTTGTGGTATCCTTTCCTTGGTTTTGTAAACCACAGCCCCAGTTAATCTTTTGGCTCTTTGTCACCACAATTACTTTGTGATTTTAAAACATTTTCCTGGCCTGGCTAATGACTTGGGAATTGATCCTTTTTTTCTCCCCCTCCTTGATAGGTGCTGGATAGTTTACTAGTCCAGTATGGAGTGGTGGAGAGCTGCGAGCAAGGTACATGTCTTCTCAGTTGCTTTCACATTTGTAAAAGGAAGGAAGTGGGAAGAAAACTAACGCTGTTTCCCTCTCTTCGTTTCTCTCTTCCTCCAGTGAACACTGACTCCGAGACGGCAGTTGTAAATGTAACCTATTCCAGTAAGGACCAAGCTAGACAGTAAGCAGTTTGAAACTTTTTGTCTGTCTGTAACAACCAGCGGTTGAGTCTATTAATTTATACTTTGTGAATTTTATAATTCAGGGGAAAGGTTGATGGATAATCAGAAGAAAACTCTAATTTTGAAAAGACATGATTTGGGGGTCAAACTTTGCAAAGTAGATTGCCTAGTGAGTATCTGCATTTGTTACCGTTTTGCTACATTTTCAGTATATTCCTAATGCCATTAATGTAGTGATATAATATGAAGTTGAATTACTACTCTTTGCAGAAAACTGTGGGATTGGATATTCTTGTCAAATTACATAAAGACTTCCTTTTTTCCCCTTATTGGTATGACACATACGTTATTACTATTTTCCTCAAAGCTAGTAAGTTGACCAATTGTTCAGAGTAGTGTTAAATGTTAAGTCGTCTTGCTTACTAATTTTTCTAATGATTACTGTTGTCATTTAGGAGTGTACAGATATTGGGATAATGTAATTTGCTTCCAGATATATTGCAAAAGTATATTCTAGTGCATTTGATAGTTTGATCTGTGAATTTTTGCCTGTCTTGCATAAGAAAAAAATAATTCTGTAGACTTAGGACTGGTCTGGTGAACCCTAGAGAGACAAAATGGGTCTCATGTAGACTGCTTTTGACATGTCATCTCTAAATAGGCTCATGAAGGAGTGCACACAATGTTCCTAGCACCACAACCTGCAGACAAGAAAGTCTTCATGACCTCCCCTGCACAGGTCAGGCAGAAACAGACTCTAGCTTCTGTGCTAGACAGAGAAAGTGGAAAGCCCATGCTTGCTGACTTTGAGTCCTAAAGGAAAAGGGTGAAATGAACTGAAGTGGGGATTTGGCTAGGTTACCAAAGGCTGTGCCCACTCATGGAAGAACTAGGGAAGATAAGGCCAGGAAGGAGATGAAAATCTGATTGCTATAAATGGAACTGTATTTTAAAAATTGGTAATATTCACACTGTTAAATATTTTAAAGATCCAAAGGTAAATCTTCTTCCTGGTTTTGTTCTCCAACTACTCTGTCCCCTTCCTCACTGATAATCCTATGGAAAACAAGTAACATGTATTTTTCCCTCCTTTTCACACAAATACTACCATAACATTTTAATGTTTTCTTCATATAACTCTTTCTTTTAGTTGAATAGAATTTTTATTAAGGTATGTGAAATGACTTATTAGTCTCAAATTAGATATTTAGATTTCTTTCCCTGGACTGTTACAGTTATGAATAATGGTACATCTTGTCTTCTTTTTTAAGCATGTTATTTGTATGTAAATCTATAGGGTAAATTCCCAGAAGTAGAATTAGGTGAGATGTATGAAGGTAAGTCAAAGCATAATGGTACTAGGTTTCCATTTCATACCTGTATGGGTTTATTCCAGACAGTGCCTGTTTTAGCGTGTCTCTGTGATCATGGATGGCTACAGACAAGTTCTCTCAGTGATAACACTTGTCTTAGTCATATTAGGGTACCGTTAGAAAGGAGGTCTGAGAAATGACTTCTGCTGGGTCAGTTAAATTCAAGGCAGTGAACTCAGTTCAGAAGGTTATGGAGAGTGCTTTTTGGGATACCATCTGCTCCTCGGAAGCCCTACACATGGGTCGGAACCGACTCGATGGCACTTAACAACAACAAAGGAGTAATATTGATAGATTTTTTTTTTTGAAGGACACAGGATGGACATGAGGTTTATTAGGAAGAAATTTTGAGAAAATGTGAAACTGCCTGAGTGAGTGAAAGGCCAGGAATCGTACACCAAGGAATTTTTTCCCCCATCATGACAGTGTACCTGCTCAGAAGGTCTGTCCTATGAGAATTTCACTGGGACACCTTACCCATCTACCTTCACGCCTTTCATGTCAAATCAAAGAATTTATTTCAGAGGAACACGATTTGAGTACCTTCAGGTCCCACAACTGCCATTTTGACATGGAGTAGATGAAAGATGCAGAAGTCTTTGGGGAAAGGGATAGATGGAATGCCTACCTTTAAACGTGTGTAAACCTAGATGGAACATATGTGTAGAGAAACTGTGTTCTCACATTTTGATTTTTTTTTTTTTAATAAAGAAAGTTATGATTTTGTAGCCATACTTTTTGACTTACCCTTTTAGGTTCATTTTCAGTTGTGTTAGATATTGGCATGTTGTCCTTTACAGAGCTTGAACTAGTTTAAACTCCCACCAGCAATGTCTATTACTCCACTCTCTGCCCCACACTGTTTGAGCAAACTGCCAATCTGATAAATACAAAGTGATATCTGATTATGTTAATTGTAATTTCTCATAAGTGGTCATCTTTTAATATGCATTAAAAACACTGTTTTTCCTTCTGTCTTACCATTTTTATCCATTAAAAATATTAAGCGGGTATAGGACATTTTTGGCTATTATAGAAATTAGTCATTTGTGCTTTTAGTTGTGAAAGAAATGGATTTTTTAAAACATTAGACGTTGCTCTGCAACCATCAGATAAAACGAAGAACAGGAAAATTTCACATTTTATGTCCACAGTAGACTGGGGAGTGAAAATGAGGACCATGAGAAAACACGGGCTCTGCTTGTCTACAAAAGTTTCATGGGCTCTTTATAAAATCCCTAATGAATATTTGGCCCAGTCCAGGTTAGATAGAAAATAAACCCAAGAATATTAGAGTTTAGTTCTCTTGTTTGTAAACTTAGGTAAATCTTGTTTTGTAAAGGGGGGAAAAGGTCCCAGTTTAATAGGTATTTAGTTTGGTGGGAGATCCTGTATTGAAGATGGATATGACTTTGCTTTGAAGAGGCATGCAATTGAGTAGGGACAAGCTAATTCACATTTAACCATTATTATCTGTCTAAAGCATTAAAAGTATGCCCACAGGAAGGGTAAGACTGGTCAGTCAAGGCAGAATTACTGCGGAATGTAATCCTAACATGACGGCAAGCTCAGTGTGGAGACACCTATAAAAAATACTTGGGCGTGGTTAGATTGACAGGGTCCTCCTGTTCCGAAGGGGTGGAGTGGAGGCTGCTAGGAATTGTGTAATCATTTAACCTAAACAAATAAATGGAGTGTTTCAATTAGAGAAATTGTTATCATAGTCCTTATTCTAATATTCAGTCAACTAATATTTGAGAACGTGACCAAAAGTTGTCGGTGAATGAAGGCAGGAGCGCTGGAATGGCCCCCTTATAGGATCAGCACTTGACTGCTAACAGCATGGTCATCAGTTCAAACCCACCAGCCACTGTAGGAAACTCTATACAGTGTTGCTGTGATTCAGACCTGATCGGACAGCACACTACAACAACATTAACCAAAAAAAAGTTGCCAATGAATGAAGACAAAGTTCCTGTCCTCCAGGCCATGCCTCTCATGGTGCGAGAGAAGACTAGGAGAGCAATCATGGGGTTTTACTTCTTACCTAAGTTGTTAATTTATAGGAATATTGATTTCCTCCTTAGCCCTGCAAGCCTTTAAAAAAAATCAATGAAAATGAGGTTTGGTATTCAGAGACAGTTAATAAATTACGCAAAGGGGAAAAAAAAAATCAGTTTTGTGATACAATGTTATGAATACTGGCATCTATTAGCAAAACTTTCTAATTATTAAAAGTAGAATACATTTTTAGTCTGAGGAGAATTTGAGAATTACTGGATGTCATAGAAAAAACATCGACCATGTAGTCTTGATCTCTCTGAGCTTGAGTTTTTTGTAGTTACAAAATGGATATATTTGTGCATATCTTTATAGAGAAAATAGTCTTATCAAAAGATAGTAATTCTTCACACACTGCTCTGGCACAACTGCCTGCTGCCTGAGCATCCTGGTACCATCTCTCCACTCTCCGCAATGCTTAGAGGGCTAGGCAGAACTTAGCTTCAGGCAATGAGGACTTAACTGATACTCTCATTCAACCTGGTGTGGCCCCACAGGAAAAGCACTGGACCTCAAGGTCAGTTTGAACTGCAAGGTTCTGTGCTGCAAACTCATCAGCCGCTCCTTGGAAACCCTATACAGGGTCGCTATGATTCAGAACCAACTTGACAGCACTTCACAACAACATTCTTCTTAGGGCCTGTCTATGTAACAGATGTGCATGTGAGGATACAAATAGAGAACAGAGAGGAAGAGGATTCATTGTAGAGTCTAGGTCCATGGAGTGCACTCTCTGAGCCACCGTTCTTTAGTTGTGACTTTTGTTAGGTTGATTGATTGGTCTTGGTTTATTAGGTTGATTGATTGGTCTTGGTTTATTGCCATGTGCAATATGAGAATATTTATAGTCCTTAGTTCCTGACGCTGTTGAGAAGCAATAAGATAATACCCTCCAAATGTTAATGGTTACTAAATTTCTTAAAGATCGTTGTCCCCCATTTCCCACCAAATAAGCTGGTTCCTTTGGGAAGTTCAGGGTCACCTACAACGTGTTTTTCATTACGATTTGTTCAGTGACATCCAGTCGGTTCTGAGTCATAGTGACCCTATGTAGGGTTTCCAAGGAGTGGCTGGTGGGTTTGAACCTCTGACCTTTCGATTAGCAGTCCAATGCTTATCCTGAAGCACCATGGATAATACCTTGTTATTGTTAATTCTGCATTTCGAAGTCCTGGTGTGGCACTGTGGGTTAATGCACTGGACTGCAAAGTTGGTCTGAACTGCAAGGTTGGTGGTTCAAGCTCATCAAGCTGTACAGGGCCGTTATGGATCAGAACTGACTCAGTGGCACCTAACAACAACATTCTTCATTCAGGTGATAAATGACCATTGATACTGAGGAGTTAGGTGACTTAGTTTTAGAAGTGTTGAGTTGCTCTGAATGCCACTGTAAGAAGATTCCTCACTATGGCTATACCTCTAAGACAAAATTTACTTGGAAGTTCCTGCCACCTTGTGGCTAAGAAAAATCCGTGTTTAACAGCTCACAAAAAGAAAATAGCAGTTGCTATTTTACCTTAAGGAGCTCTGGTAGCATAGTGGTTACAAATTGGCCTGCGAACCTCAAGGTCGGCAGTTCGAAACTACCAGCTGTTCCGCGGGAGAAAGATGAGGCTTTCTGCTCCCGTAAAGATTTACAGTCTCGGAAACCCTGTGCAGGGTCGCTATGGGTCGGAACCAACTCGATGGCACACAACAACAAATTTTACCTTAAACCCTTGTATTGATATTCCAAAGCATGTATTTAGTGAATGCAATTTTCTGCCCTATTCAGATACACCAGGTAAGTAGTCAAGGAGAGACTTATTCTTTGGATGATTTTTATGTAGGATCACAAATAACCTCTTGAAGTTTTTAGATGTTTACTTTTTATAGTTTCTTTTCTTTAGAGTGCTTCTGAGGTTTACTCTGACTGGGGAACAGGGATGCTTATACATTATTTTGAAGCTGTTCTTCTTGTATCATTGCAGCTCTTTTTTGTATCAGGCACATGTGGTTATGGTTAGAAGTGTTTGGTAAAGCAACTTGTTGTTGGCAAGTGGAAGGAATTCAAATGTAAATTTTAAAAATTATTTTAACAAAATTTATTATAGAAAAAGAAGGAGCATAAAAAATGGCAAGAAAAGGGCATCTCTTGCTACTTTGCCTTTCAGTTACAATTACTGTAAAATTTTCTGTAGAGCCTATGTGGAGCTTGGTCCATGCATCATAACTTGTAAAATGACAAAGATTATTTTTGTGCATAGTTTAAAAAAATTAAATACAGGTCATCCCTCATTTATGACATACTGGAGTTCTGACACTCCTAACATTACAATTATTTTGAGTTGTACATCTTATCACTAGTAACGGAGTCCTGGTATGGCATTGTAGTGGACTGCTCAATACAAGGTTAGCAGTTGAAACCTACCAGCTGCTCCTTGACAACTCCTATATAGTGTCCCTATGAGTCAGAATTGACTCACCAGCACTAAACAACAACAGACCAAATCATTAGTAATGTATACTAATTACAGCATGTAACTTGCTGATGTTGATGTTCTCAGATGTTTACTTTGCAGATGTTCAAAGACCAAATTTATAAAAATACTGAAAATAAAAGACAATAGTAATGAAAGGTTTTTTTGTTGTTTTTAAAAGTACTCAGCTAACATCAGAACTGACTTATGACACTATCATTGGAACAAACCCCACTGTGAGTCGAGGACTACCTGTATATTTTGTACAGTATAATACCTGCGCAGTAGTCTTATTTTTACCAGTTTCTGGATACTATTTTCTATGTTTCATCTAGGCTAGTGCAGTTATTTTGCTTTTTGAACCAGTGTAGTAATGAAGCCCTTTGGAAGTAAATATTTGGGAATTATATCCTTAAGGAAAATCCCTGCTTTGGTATTACCAGGCTTTGATAATTATTGCTGAATTATATGTACCAATGGCTTATTCTTGAAACAAAGGGAAAATTGAATTTTAGGACATTTCAATCATGGCTCTGAAGTTCATTATCTAAGGACTCATGTGATATTAGTGACAATCTGAGAATAAGGAAAAGGGAACTTGAGATGTGTTGAAAGGGACCATGAGTTTAGTCTCCTAGTTTTATAGATGAAGAAGCTAGTGATAACAGGAAAATGGTCTTTGCGAGGTCATACAACTGCTTGTTGCTTAAGCCTGGATAGGATTCTGGTCTCTAGTCCCTGCCCTTACTCACAATTCAGATCTGCATTTATATACCCTGGTGGTGGTGGCTGTGTGCCATGGAGTCGCTTCCGACTCATAGTGACCCTGTACAGGGTTTCTGAGGCTGTAAATCTTTATAGGAGCAGAATGCCTATCTTTCTCCCGCGGAGCAGATGGAAGTTTTAAACTGCTGACCTTGGGGTTCACAGCCCGATTCATAACCACTATGCTACCAAAGCTCCTAGGATAAGTTAAACTCTCTCAGTCTCATTTCTTCTTCCTTCTCCTCCTCCCTGTCTTTATTCCCCTCCCTTCTCTCTTTCCTTTCTTCCCCCTCCTCTTTGCAATTGAGCTACTTATCTCCTCAAGAACCTTTCAACTCTAAAGTGTGATCCACGCCAGTAAAATTGTTATCAGTAAAATTAAGTACTACTTACTAGCAAAATTGCTTACCTTTTTAGTACAACTCTTAAAAATGGCTGCAAAGGAAAAAGTCAAATAATGAAAAGAGGATCCCAAGTAATATGTATGGTGTAGATACCTGTCGTTGTAGATATCTGTCGGAACTGACTGCGTAGGTTTTGAATACTTACATTGAAGTTCTTTTTTATGTAAATGTTTTCTTGTTGTTGTTGTTGTTGTTAAGTGCTGTAGAGTCGGTTCTGACTCATAGTGGGCCCGGAATAGGGTTTCCAAGGAGTGGCTGGTGAGCTTGAACTGCTGACCTTGTGGTTCAAACCGACCTTACAGTTCAGTGTATTAACCCACAGCGCCGCACCAGGACTCCAGATGTCTTGTAGATTGACCTTTTCTGGCTGTGTTTGGAGCATGGTGACAGGGGAGTTGGATGCTCCACTTAGTTGGGGCTTACACTGTCTAGTTCTCATACTCTGTGGATTGTATACTCTTGGAGAGGAACAGCCTGCATTTGGAGCCACTGGAGCCCCGATAGTGCATTTTGTAATGGAGCATTATGTTATCTGAACTGCTGAGTAGGAGAATCTTCTTTTCTTTTCTCCCTGAAGAGAAAACTTCTAGAAAGCAGCAAAATGAAGTTTGTCAGTTATAGTTTATGCCAAGTTGAAAGAGTTGTTTCACGAGATTTGGTGACCATCTATCTAGCCCCAGAATACATAGTAGCATCTAGTGACACACATTTACCCATGTTTATCCCCTGGGGAAGGGATGTAATCTGTGTCTGCCTGTCTCTCAAGAAACAAGCTATCTTATTGTGACAGTCCTGTTTTAATTCCAAGTCAAAATTTATTTTCAAGCTAGCAATGCTCAGTTTTGCGATTGAAGAGGATATAGGAGTGAACTTTACAGTTTTTTATGAGCATAGATGAATCTGTTACTGGGTTCAGTTTTCCTTTTTTTTTTAAAAGAACTTTTGAAAATCTGTTTTATATTCTGCCTTTGAAAAGGTATGAAGTTGGCTTTGAATGAACAGCTTATTAATTGAAATTTCTGCCATTTTAGCTTTGTATATGTCATAAACCCATTCCATTGCCACCAAGGTGATTGCTTCAGTTCCACCTGCAGTAGAACAGAGTAGAACTGCCCCACAGGGCCTGCTGTGGCACTATAAGATAAGCCCTAGACCGCAAGGTCTGCGGTTCAAACTCACCTGCTGCCCCTTGGAAACCCTATACAGAGTTGTTAGGAGTTAGAATCTACTGACGGTGCTTAACAACAACAACAACATGTCTGATTTGGGGCAGTGCGACAGAGATGGTGGTGGCTCAAGCTGTTTTCCATTTTCTCTATCCATTTATCCACGTATCTTCGGGAAAGGACTTTTTGGTTCACTTTTGAGCTTTGTTATAACACATACAGGAAAACACCCAATTCTTATTGTTAGGTGCCATTGAGTTGATACTAACTCATAGTGACCCTATGCACAAAAGGATGAAACACTGCCTGATCCTGGGCCAACCTCAGAATTGTTGCCATGCTTGACCCCATTGATGCTGCCACTTTGCCAATCCATCTCGCTGGGGGTCTTCCTCTTTTACTCTGATCCTCCACCTTACCAAACATGGTATCTTCCTCCAGCAACTGGTCCCTCCTGACAATATGTCCGAAGTATGAGAGACCAAGTTTGACCATCCTGGCCTCCAAGGAGCACTCTGGCTGCACTTCTTCCAACACATGTTTGTTCTTTTGGCAGTCTATGGCACTTTCAATATTCTCCTCCAACACCATAACTCAAAAACATCAATTCTTCTGTGGTTTTCCTTATTCACTGTCCAGCTTTCGCATGCATATGAAGTTATTGAAAATACCATGGCTTGGGTCAGGCGCACCTTAGTCCTCAAGCTGACATCTTTGCTCTTCAATACTTTAAAAAGGTCTTGTGCAGCAGATTTGCCTAATATAATATGTCCTCTGATTTCTTAACTGCTACTTCCATGAGTGTTGATAGTTGATCCAAGAAGAATGAAGTCCTTGACAACTTCAATCTTTTCTCGGTTAATAAGAATGTTGTTTATTGGTCCAGTGGTGAGGATTTTTGTTTTCTTTACATTGAGATGCAATCCATACCAAAGGCTGTGCTCTTTGATCTTCATCAGTAAATATTTTAAGTCCTCTTCACTTTCAGCAAGGTTGTATCATCTGCATATCGTAGGTTGTTAGAGTCTTCCGCCAATCCTGTTGCCACATTTTTCTTCATATAACCCAACTTCTCGGATGATTTGCCCAGCATACAGGTTGAATAAATATGGTGAAAGAATACAAACCTGTTGCACACCTTTCTTAATTTTAAACCATTCAGTGTTCACATGTTCTGTTCAAACAACTGACTCTTGGTTCATGTACAGATTTCTCATGAGCGCAATTAAGTGTTCTGGAATACTCATGCTTCGCAATGTTTTCCATAACATGTCATGATCCACATAATTGAAAGCCTTTGTGTAGTCAATAAAGCACAGGTAAACATCTTTCTGATACTCTCTGCTTTCAGCCAAGATCCATCGGATCTTAAGCATACAACTCAATAAAATTTGCACAAGGTAAATGCCCGCATAAACATCATCTAGGTCCAGGAAAAGCATTCACCACCACTGCAAGCATTCCAGCAGTGCCCCTTCCAGTAACCACCCCTCCCCTCCAGACTTGCTCTGCCGAGTTAATTTTGCCAGGTTTTGACTTTAATATAAAAAAGCACGAGTGTATGTATTCTAGGTGCTCTCTTAAGTCTAGCACATTTTATTATGTTTTTAAGATTCATCCAAATTTTGTATTCTATCATATTAGTGTATATATCTTTTATAATTGGAAAACACAAAAAGTTGGCAGAGATTTCAGAACACATTCTTAATATACACCTTTCTAAGTCTCTCCATGCACAACTTGAAAAAAAAAATAAAACCAAAACCCCACATTTTCCCTAGGGTTGCGCAGATTCTGTTTCAGTGGACCCCAAGTTCAGGCCGGGCAGGGGCAAAAAACAGACCTACAGTGGCCTCTCAGTGTTGTTCCTGTGGTTGTTCCCAGCTCACACTGAGCTTTCCTTATATGGGAGTTCTTGCTTTAGATTGTTGTTGTTATTAAGTGCCACTGAGGCAGTTGTGACATACAGCAATCGTGTATAGGGTTTCTGAGGAGTGGCCAATAGGTTTGAACTGCCAATCCTGTGCCTTACACTGACCTTGTGGTCCATTCAGCACATTATCCTGCTGTGCCACACCAGGACTCTTTGCTTCAGATTGAGAGGAGGAAAAGAATTCTTCTTGAAAAGACTCCAGTTGAAATACAAATACACCCCACAAAATTACATGTGACAAAATGGAGACAAACTGTTGAACGGAAAACTAATTTGTTCTATTATTTATCCAGTTCACAATTATGTTAAAATGACCAAAAGTAACTTGAAGTTGCTCTTGCACCATCTGCAGCCCTCCTAAATCACCATCACCTCTGTAAATGGACATGCCTCTTGGGTTTCTTCTTTACAATCCAGCCTGGGATCATGATGGTGCATTGTCTCATGAGTTATTCTTCCCCAGATACAATGTTTATTGGAGATACTATCATGTGATTCCTGTGTCAAAGGGCTGCCTTTTCCTCCTTTCCACAGGGTGACAGGCAGACGCTGCAACGTTATTTGACAATCTCCTGGTGATGGAACCTAACTTAACATACTGTTCTTTCTTTTCTGTCACTTATTTTCTTACAGGAATGTAGATTAAAGACTAAGATATTTTGGTTATTTTTTGAAAATACATAAATGACACGCTTTTAATATTGTGTGCATTTGTTATCGAAAAGAAGTGTTGGTGGTACAGTGTTAATCATAGCCCTTGACTGCTAACCGAGAGTTATTCAAACCTGCCAGTCACTCCATGCAACAAAGATGTAGCACTCTGCTACCGTAAGGATTATTGTTAAGTGCCATTGAGTCAGTTCTGACTTAGGATTTCCAAGGAACAGCTGCTGAGCTTGAATCATCGACCTTGCAGTTCATCCATGCTGTAAGTTGTTGCTAAGTGATGTGGAGTTGATTGACTCATAGTGACCCTCTACAGGGTTTTTGAGGAGCTTGAACCACCAACCATCCGTTCAGTCAGACCTTGAACTCCAAGGCATAACCCACAGCACCACATTAGGAGGCCCCATACCGTAAGTGCCATCGAGTCGGTTCTGACCCATAGCGACCCTGTATAGGGTTTCCGAGGAGCGACTGGTGAGCATATTATAAGCCTTACAAAATTCGGGACACCGCTGTTTCCTCAGATCTGGCTCATAATTAGTCCTGAGAATTTGTTGAATGATTGACTATCCTGAGTATTCAATTCTACCAATCTCCTGTGAGTGGCTTAGAGTTACTTGTTCTCCTATTCTGAAAATGTATGTGTTTATCTTGTTCAGTGCCTTCAAGTTGGTTCTGACTTATAGTAAATCTTGTATTGGGTTTCCAAGAGGTAGGTGATAAGCTTGAACCGCCGACCTTGTGGTTCAAACCAACTTTGTAGTCCAGTGCATTAACTCCCAGCGCCACAGATGGAGGCATGCCTTTCTAATGTCTTTTCCATTCTAAAGACTAGCCAAGACAAGGACTGCCCACTTGTTCTCTTGCTGGCTGTGTGGGTGTTCTGAGGCTAACACTAACTAACCTCATGGTTGATGAAGAATTTGATAATTCTTTTTTTACTTTCTGTTTTTCACTGCTACATGACACACATGTTCCTTTGGCAACTTACCTGCCTTCCCCCCGCCCCATATGTACTTAAAAGGAAAAGTGTGTGTTTTATAAGTTATAAATCGTCAGAATCAATTCAGGTTCTGGGATGATTACTTGTTTACTGGCTTTATTCACAGGTTTTAGAAGCAGGAATCCTAAGTGAGTAAGGAGGATGTTGCCATGCTAAAAAGATCTCTTGTAGTTCAGTCTGTCTTTTCACTCCCTGCTCCTTCTTAACTTTCAGAGCATTAGACAAACTGAATGGATTCCAGCTGGAGAACTTCACGTTGAAAGTGGCCTACATCCCTGATGACATGGCTGCCCAGCAGAACTCCTCCCAACAGCCCCAAAGTCGCCGTGGGCTTGGGCAGAGGGGTTCATCGAGGCAGGGATCCCCAGGATCAGTGTCCAAGCAGAAACCATGTGACTTGCCTCTTCGGCTATTGGTTCCCACCCAGTTTGTGGGAGCCATCATAGGAAAAGAAGGTGCCACCATTCGGAACATCACCAAACAGACCCAGTCTAAGTGAGTATTCCCAAGTGTGTGATGGGTGTTTGTGTGTGCACCTCTGAATCTTAATAACAGGGTATGTTGTTTTGGTACCAAGTACCATGTCCTTCAGAACATGGTTATGATCCCTTCTTGTACAATACTTAGGAATCTGGGAAAATGTAGTGATTTGATATCTGTGTTCATTTTATACAAATCTGGGGCTAAACTTTATACCCAAAGGGGAACTTGAATTTTTACACATGAATGGAGAACAGATGCTGCTTCTGAGGGGGTGGGGGAGGCCCTGGCCAACTAGAGGGCAGCCTTTAGGTTTTTCTCTGTTTCTCCATTTGATACCTGCCTTAAGTACTTTAAGAAGTAATTTTCTAAGTCCAATCCATTTTGGTCATTGGTGGCCTCAGTACAAAGATCATTTTCAGTCTTGTTTTATTTTTAAAGGTAGTTCATCTTACGGTTCAGATTTATCCTATGGTTAAGCTGTGTAGTTAGAATGACATTTTCTTGAGGATATTGACCATTTTAATAAGCAGGTTTTAAGGGAGTTGGAAGGGGCTTGATCAAACATTGGAAATGATGAGTAAATATTTGACATTATTTACTCAGGTAGTCCCAGTACTAAGTGCATTGCCTGATATGTATAGAAGGTATCTGACAAATTAGTGAAATTATTGTATGTTGTGTTATGTTTAATTTCCTTTCACTATATGTAATATCAAATGTATTTTATATTTAAATGCATTGTACATTAGTTAATATATATTGTTTTGCTTTATAAACCATACCTGTTGTGTGGTATTTGAATATTTTGACCCAGAAAAGCTTATTGATGAACTGCCTCTCCACCCCTAGTTCTGTGAGGTGCTACCAGCCACATCTGTGGGACTACTGTTGCCATATTTTCTGAAGATCTTGTGAGTTTACTAGTTAGAAGAGGTTGTATATATACACTTACCACCATTCTTCATAAAGAGTTGGGCCTGGCCTTGGACTAGCTACAGAGTTAATTGAATTAATTTTTCCTTTTTAATTCATTAAGTGTCATTTGATGTGTACTCTGATAAATGAAGCATGGTTCTTTTCTGAAAGTAGAGCTACAGTGCTGTGTACATGTTTGCTTCCAGGTTGGCTCCAACAGGTTTAAGATAATATGCATATTCATAAGAGCAGGTCTGCACTGAACTAGTCATGGCACTGTGGGTTAATGTGCTCAGCTGCAAAGTCAGTTTGAACCGCAAGGTGGGTGGTTCAAGTTCATGGGTTGCTCCTCGGAAACCCTACACAGGGTTGCTGTGGGTTGAAACCAACTTGACGGCACTTAATGACAACTTATTTCTCAGTGTAGAACCAAAATGAACTATTAGGGTTGCATACCCACCCTATCTATAACATTCTGCTTCGTTGGGTTCCAGTTATCTGTGTGCCAAATCACCGACCCTGACCACATGATGTTGGAGGTGGGGAAGAAAACTGAACTATAGCTTAGGTCAGTGTTCTTGGTTTAAGTCTTAAAATTTAAGTGATTTGGTTTCCTTTGATCCACCTTTACTTACAGAAACTTTTCAGATGGTTTCCTTTACTTGTCACGTGGCAGATTAGAGTGGTTCCTTTTAGCTCTACTCATTTCCCTGTCAGATGAAAGAGCTACTGTGCTTTACATTGTACTGTTTGTTTTATTTAAGGCAGGAAGATGGGGGATGGAGAAGGAAGGGAAGTGATTTTTTTATATCCGATGATTCATTTGCAGAGCTCTGCCAGTAGGTTTAATGAACTCTTGCCATTGAAACTAGTCATTATTAAATCCTCTGTTTCTGAAAGGGCTTCAGAGGGCTGCCCTAATCTACAAAGCAACATTCCCTATGCTCAGAGGACCAGAGTTTACGTCTTTAACAGAATGAAAGGGTGAAAATCAACTGGAGAAAGGGCGATTAACATGTTACCAGAAGACAGGTGTTACTTACAGTGATAGGGTATTGAAATCATGACTGGAAAGATGGTTTTTGAAGCTGGGATGGTTGTACCAGACACTGTCTCTTAGTATTTCTGAGAAGCTCTTGTTGCTTCATTTCTATGTGGCCCTAAGTCTTTACTTATGAGGTAAATCTCCAGCATTCAACGTAACATTCAGGAACCTGTAATCTGTAATAGAAGCCTCGGTTTCATTGGCATCAGGTGATGTTCTGCAAGCTATGGAGCTCTCCGTATCGTCTAGTGTTACAGTAGGTTAAAGGACTCTTACATAGTTGTTTCCTAAAACATACGCCTTTTTAATAGTTTCTTTCTTGTGCTTTTTAAACAACAAACTTACTTTGCGTTAAATTCAAAATGCACAAGGACATGTTTTTTTTGGTTTTGTTTTTTTAAGATGTTATCCATTGTCTCACCTCTGAAGTTGCCATTTTTAAGTCTCCTCCTTGTACAGTGAACAGTATTTCTCTCTAGTCATATTAGCTCTTTTTTTTCAAACTCAGGTATATAAAATAATTTACACCACCAAAAGGCACATTCTGCAAGTCTGCCTCCTGGCTGCCTGCTCTCAGTCCCTCTCTTGGCACGAATCTAGAGTCCTCAGTTGCTCACTCGCTCCATGTCCCCATCTCTGCCTCCATCTCTGGTGTCACTGCTTCTCTGGATAAGGTGTACCATTCCACTTGTGCTCTTCCCCTTGATGGTCCTAGGGTCCTCTGCTTCTGGATTGTAAGATTAACTTCTCCCCCATTTTTTTTTTTTTTTTTAATTAGGTTAAACTTTTATTGGGCTCAAAGGATGACTTCAATAGTACAGTTCAAGGTTTAAAGATTTCCTTGGGATAACACTTTTAGGGGGTTATCCAGCCTCTGTAGCTCCAGGAAGTCTGGATTCCATGAGACTTTGAAATTATTGTTTTTTTAAATGTTTTATTGTGAATTATGTGATACTTTACATGAGAGAGCATTAGTTTTACATTCATCCTATTGTATATCGTTTAATTGCCATGGTTACAATCCCCTCCATGTATCATCAACCAACCAAAGGGTAAACACTACAAACCTCTCTCTCCTCCCCCCCCCCCCCACTCCCCCGGTCATCAGCACACAACCCCTCACCCTCTCTGTGTCTAAAGTCCCCAGTTGTTCCATCTCTCTACGTCATCATCTCTGCCTCCATCTCAGGCATCACTGCTTCTCTAGGTAGGGTCCCACTCTCCACCTTTTTCCCTTGATGGTCCCAGGGACCTCCGCTCCTAGACTGAAAAGTTAATCACTCTGCTTCTTGCTACAAAACGTCTACCTTTACATTTCCAACCCTCACAATCAGTCCTGATAACAATTATTCATTATTGTATCACAAGAGACCTGTCTGCATTTCCTTTCATCAGCCCTGCCTAGACAGATTGGATACTACTCAGTGGAGATTCTACCTTCCTCCATGCCCTCTGGATCTAGGTTCCTTCTTTAAAGCTTGTAAGCCAGTTACTTCTTGCCTTTGTGGGTCGCCCCCCCATTTTGGGTAGCCAATGTCCAAGTTGTCCATCCCTGTCTACTCTGTGTGTGGAGGGGGGGGGTGGGAATGATCCTTGCTGTAAAGATTTGTTTCTTATTTTGAGCTACTGCATCCATAGGTGTAAGTCAAGTTCATCAAATTGTCTCCTTCTGGTTGAGCTCTGATCATCAGGTCATTGAAGCCAGGTCAAGTGGGTTTATCTGCACGTGTGGGTGTTCTTATGCATATGCCCTCTCTTCTTATCAGCTGGACGCTTCACTCTCCACTCCAGTCCTCTATGGCTATGTCACTGACTGTGGACCCAAGAGTCCCCAGGTCTTGCCACACTGCTGGCCAACCAGGTCTCCACCTGGGTTCATAGGAGTCTATTAAGCATTGTAGGGCTTAGCTCACCACTTCATTGCTGTTTTTCCCTCACTTTCCTTTATCGGTGATGAATGTGGTCACCAATCAGAGCGTGTATTCCCATTGAGTCTTAGTCTTGGAAGAGTCTTGCACTGAGGGGACCCAACCACTTGCCTTGATGTCCCCTGGGTACTCCCGCATATTTGTTACACAACGTGTACCTTTATGACTGTGACAGTTGCAATTAGTCATGATAACAAAATTACTCACTTTTGAGTCATAAGAATCTTACCCCATCTCCTTTCACCAGACCCATCTAGACAAGATGAAAAGTATTCAGTGTGGACTCTATCTTCCCCCACACACTCTGAAACTATACTCCCTCTTGAAACCATGTAAGCCAGTCACTCCGTGCCTTTATCGTCCCCTCTTTTTACGTATCCTATGTCTAGGTTGCCCGTCCCTATCTACCCTGCATACAGAGGGGATACCATTGATACTTGATGTGAAGACTCCTTCTCTCTCAGATGATATTTAGAGTTACTACCTCCATGAGTATACTTGGAGCTGTCTGTATTACCTTTAGTAAAACTTTACTCGCATGGGGTATCAAAGATATTGTCCGATGCTTTCTGCATTCCGTTGGGTCACATCTCTTTGGAATGGGTACAAATATGGATCTCTTCCAATCAGTTGGCCAGATAGTTGTCTTCCAAATTTCTTGGCATAGATGAGTGAGTGCCTCCTGTGCCACCTCACTTTCTTAAAATAGTTTAAGTTTTATTCCATCAGTTCCTGGAGCCTTGTTCTTTGCCAATTTCTTCAGTGCACCTTGGACTCCTTCCTTCAGTATCATTGGCTTTTGATCATATACTACCTTTTGAAATGTTTGAACATCAACCATTTCCTTTTGGTACATTGACTCTGTGTATTCCTTCCATCTTCTTTTGATGCTTTCTGCATCATTCAGTAATTTGTCCAGAGAATCCTTAAATAACGTAAGTCGAGGCATGAATTATTTCTTCAGTTCCCCCAGCTTGAGAAATGCTGAGCGTGTTCTTCCCTTTGGGTTTTCTGACTCCAGATCTTTGCAAATTTTATTGTAAAATTTGATTTTATCTTCTTGAGTGGAAACAGCTGTAAGCATACTTTAACCAAGAACTTCCAGAGGTTCCAGCTGGATTCAGAAGAGGACTTGGAATGAGGGATATCATTACTGATGTCTGATGGATCTTGGCTGAAAGCAGAGAACACCAGAAAGATGTTTCCCTGTGCTTTATTGACTACTCATAGGCTTTCGATTGTGTGGATCTTGACAAGCTATAGACAACATAGCAAAGTATGAGTATTCTGGAACACTTAATTGTGCTCATGAGGAATCTGTACCTGGACCAAGAAACAGTTGTTCAAACAGAACATGGGAACATGGAACACTGAATGGTTTAGAATTAATAAAGGTGTGTCACAGGGCTGTGTTCTTTCACCATACTTATTCATTCTGTATGCTGAGCAAATCATCTGAGAAACTGGCTTATATGAAGAAAAATGTGGCATCAGGATTGGAGGAGGACTCATTAACAACCTGGGATATACAGATGATACAACTTTGCTTGCTAAAAGTCAAGAGGACTTAAAATATTTGCTGATGAAGATCAAAGAGCACAGTCTTCGGTATGGATTACAGCTCAATGTAAAGAAAACAAAAATCCACACTACTGGACCAATAAACAATATTCTTATCAACGGAGAAGAGAATGAAGTTGTCAAGGACTTCATTCTTCTTGGATCAACTATCAACACTCATGAAAGCACCAGTCAAGAAATCAAAGGACGTATTGCATTAGTCAAAACTGCTGCACAAGACCTTTGTAAAGTGTTGAAGAGCAAAGATGTCAGCTTGGGGACTAAGGTGCGCCTGACCCAAGCCATGGTATTTTCAATAACCTCATATGCATGTGAAAGCTGGACAGTGAATAAGGAAAACCATAGAAGAATTGATGCTTTTGAGTTATGGTGTTGGAGGAGAATATTGAAAGTGCCTTGGGCTGCTAAAAGAACCAACAAATCTTTGTTGGAAGAAGTGCAGTTAGAGTGCTTCTTGGAGGCTAGGATGGCCAAACTTGGTTTCTCATACTTCGGACAAATTGTCAGGAGGGACCAGTCACTGGAGAAGGACATCATGTTTGGTAAGGTGGAGAGTCAGAGACAAAGAGGAAGACCCCTAGGGAGATGCATTGGTAAAGTGGCAGCATCACTGGGGTCAAGCGTGGCCCAGGACTGGGCAATGTTTCGTTCTGTTGTACAGAGGGTCACTATGAGTCGGTACTGACTTGATGGAACCTAACAAATTGTAGCACTTTACCCTCATTTCCTTTATCAAAAAAAATTTTTTTTTAAATCTTCCTCTAGTCTTGTTCTGATTATCAAGCCATCGAGGCTACGTCAGATGGGTACTATCTGCAAGTGTGGGTGTTTTTGTGCATCTCCCTTCACGTCGTATCAGCTGGATGCTTCACTCTCAGCTCTAGCCCTCTGTGGCTATGTCCTTGTCCATGGGCTCAGATATCCCCAAGTCTCATCACCAAACTTGGGATCAACCAGCCCTTCCTCTTCTCTTACTCATATCCAGGTCAGTGGGAGTCTGTGGAATGTGGTTGAACTCAGCCCGTTTCTTCATTGCTGTTTTTTCCGTCTTTTCTATTCACCAGTAGACCAATGTGGCTGTCAGCAAGCTTACATGCCTGCTCATGTGTTCCCTTTGAGTTTCTGTCTTAGAAGGGTGTTTGTCCTGATGGGACTTGATTGCTTGCCTTGATGGATTCCCGGCGAACAGCTTGCTTATTCTTATAGTAGCCAGTCATACTGACATTTTTGTTTTGGGTTTTTCCTGATGAACTTTCTTTGAAGATGTATCTTCTGTCACTCTAGCTGTACCAGGCTGGTCTGCTTGTCCTTGCTAGTGGGATCGTCCCACCTCAGAAAGTTCTGGATGGGGCTCCGGATTCTGCAAAGGCTTTTTTTTCACTGGGCAAGTTCTAGAACCCCTTTTAGGTATTCCAATCAGTTATAGACTGAAGACGGGCTTACAAGCTTTCTGTATTCATGTTTCCCTACAATCCTTTCTATCCCACTCAAGCGTCTATTTTACAATAGTAGGTAGGGAAAACCAATATTCATAAGACGGTCAAGCATCTTAGTATTATTTCCCCGCTTCAGACTATTCCTCGATCTCTGTATCACACAGCCCTGTTGTTCCAAGGTTGAGCATACAGTTTACCTCTGTCCCACTTAGCTCATGCAAACCAGTCTCAGTGTTCCCCTAATCTACCTTGTCCTTCCATCCCCTCCCCCTTCTTGTATATTGCCCTACCCAACACATGGTGCATATTCTTAATGTCATTCTATAACTCTTCTGACCTTCAGTCATTAGTATCTAATGCATCAAATTTGTTACTGAGATAGTGTCTAAATTCAGGTGGAATATATTTAAACTCATATTTTGGCACTTGTGGACTTGCTTCAGTATTCTTCAGCTTTGTCCTGAATTTGCATATGAGCAATTGATGGTCTCTTCCATAGTGAGTCTCTAGGTTTATTTTGGTTGATGATACTGAACCTCTGCATCGACTCTTCTCACAGATGTAGTCAACTTGATTTCTGTGTATGCTAGCTGGTGAGGTCCAGGTGTATGTTGTTGAAAAAAAGGTATTTGCAGTGAATAAGTTGTTGGTCTTGCAAAACTGATATCATGCGATCTCGGGTATTGTTTCTGTCACCAACGCCATACTTTCCACCTTCTTATCCTTCCTCTTTGTTTCTAACTTGTACATTTCAATCACCAGAATATCAGTGCATCTTGATGGAATAATTGATAAATTTCAGAGTTAAAAAGTTGGTAGAATTCTTCAAGTTCATCATTAATGACTTTACTAATTGGTACATAAATTTGAGTAACAATGATATTAACTGGTTTAAGTATAGGGAGATAAACCTATAATAGGCAGAATTGTACTTCAAGATATTGAAAATGCTCAATTTGACATTCCTGGCATAGTAAACCATGATTGTCTGATTCAAAATGAGCAATAGCTCAGTAAGGCCTAGGATATCAACCTTTATGTGTTCCATTTCTTTCTTTCTTTCTTTTTTTTTTTTTTATTGTGAATTATGTGATAGTTTACATGGGAGAACATTAGCTTTACATTCATCCGATCGTATATCATTTCATTGCCATGGTTGCAGTCCCCTCCATGCATCATCAACCAACAAAAGGGTATACCCTACAAGCCTGCCCACCCGGTCGTCAGCACACAGCCCCTCTCCCTCTCTGGGTCTTGAGTCCCCAGCCACACCATCTCTCCACTTCATCGTCTCTGCCTCCAGCTCTGGTATCATTGCTTCTCTGGGTAGGGTCCCACACTCTGCTTTTCTTCCTTGATGGTCCCAGGGACCTCTGCTCCTGGACTGCAAAGTTAATCACTCCCCTCCTTTTGCTACAAAATGTCCACCTCTATATTTCCAACCCTCACAGTCAGTCTTGATAACAATTATTCACTATTATATCACAAGAGATATATCCACATCTCCTTTCATCAGCCCCGCCTACACAGACTGGATACTACTCAGTGGAGATTCTGCTTTCCTCTGGGGCCTCTGGATCTAGGCTCCCTCTTGAAAGCTTGTAAATCAGTCACTTCTTGCCTTTGTAGCCCCCCATTTTGGGTAGCCCATGTTCAAGTTGCCCATCCCTGTCTACTCTGTTTTTGGAAGGGGTGGGAATGATCCTCTCTGTAAAGATTTATTCCATCTTTTTTGAGCTACTGCATCCATAGATGTAGGCCAAAGTCATCAAAATCAGATTACTCTTTTCCTCTTCTTTCTTCTAGTTGAGCTCTGATTATCCAGTCATTGAAGCCAGGTCAAGTGGATATTATCTGCAAGTGTGGGTGTTCTTATGCATATGCCCTCTCTTCTTATCAGCTGGATGCTTCACTCTCCACTCTAGTCCTCTCTGGCTATATCCCCGGGTCTTGCCTTGCCATACTGCTGGCCAACCAGGTCTTCACCCGGGTTCTCAGGAGTCTATTGACTGTTGTAGGGCTTAGCTCGCAGCTTCATTGCTGTTTTTCCCTCATTTCCCCTTATCGGTGACGAGCGTGGTCACCAATCAGAACACAGGTTTGCCCTGTGGGGACCCGACCACTTGCCTTGATATCTCCTGGGCGAGCAACTTGCTTGTTCTTGTAATCAGTTGGACTTCCGTTATTGTTTTGTATTTTTCTGTCGGTCTTTCTTTCAAGAAGTATCTTTTGTTTGTCTAGTCTCTCTAGGTTGGTCTGCTTGTCCTTTGAAGTGGAAATTTCCCACCACCGATGATTCTGAGTGAGGTTCAGGATTCTACCTATGGTCTTATGTAATGCAGAGGCTCCGCAGGAAGCCTTCCTCACTGGGCATGTTGTAGCCTCATTTTAGGTATTCCAATCAGTTATAGGTAGAAGACGGACTTCGAAGCTTTCTATGGTGATATTTCTGGCTATTCCTTTCTCTCTCCCTCAAGTGTCTATTTTATAATGGTATGCCAGGTCCATTTCATTTTTGATGACTTCCAGTTTTCCTAGACTCACACTTCATACAAGGTGTTCTGATTATTAATGGATGATTGCAACTGATTCTTCTCATTTTGTGTTATGCTCCACCAGCAAATAAAAGCCCTGAAAGCTTTGCTCCATTCACATCATTGTGGTGAACTCTTACTTTGAGGAAGCAACTCTTCCCTAGTCATGATTTGAGTGCCTTCCAGCCGAGGGACTCATCTTCCAACACTATATCAAACAGTTTTCACTGTTATTCATGAAGTTGTCAAAAGTAGTCCGCCTCTCCTTCTTACTAGTCTGTCTTAGTATCAGCTCCACTGAAACATAGTTGATCTTGCTGTTTTTTAAATACTGATGGCATAGCTTTCAGCATCACAGTAGCAAACAAGCCACCACAGTACAACAAACAGAGATGATTGCTGGATGTAATTACTGTTAAAGTTAAATATCAGTTTGTACTTACTGTTCTGTTGTGGGTTTTTTTTTTGAAAGCTTTTAATGTGAATTAAGTGATTGTTTACATGGGAGAACATTGGTTTTGTGCTCGAATCCTATCATATTTCATTTTAATTGCAGTTATTACAATCCCTTCCATGCATCATTATTCAACAGTATTTGCTTCTAGTCTCTCTGTATTTTTGTTTTGTTTTGTTTTTTGGATGTACACGAAAACACTCAGGAATATATAATTGTTTAAACAAAAACCAAGGGCACATTCTGCAAACCTGCCTCCTGGCCATGTGCTTACTGTCTTTGAGTTTGTTGTTTTGCCATCTCTTTGGGTGCTACTCCTGTTATGTAGCAGAGTTTCTTGTATTAAAATAGCACAAGGTAGAAAGAACTTTGCAAATGAAGGCAGATGGGCAAAATCTGTTCATAAATTCTAATAGTGGAGATACTGTGCAGATTAAGGAGTGTGACTTGGCTTGTGGGATTCCAACTTCAGCTTTCTCGTCATGCATTCCAGTTTCTACTTGTTTAGTGCTGAAAAAAGCCTTTTGTCTGAACCAAGGCTATTGGATAAGAGGTTTGTTCTGTGGCATATTAAAAGGAAGCTTTAAGCACATACAGGTTGGGCTGAATGGAAGAAGGTCCCTGCATGGTTGAATTGAAGAATGAGAGGAGGATTTTTGCAATTAAAACTCAACTCTCAATCATCAGTGTTGACACTATTGAGGGAAGTAAGTCGTCCACTATTGGCCCAGAAGTCCAGTGACTTTACAGTTAGTAATGACATACACCACTTTGAGTACACACTGACGGCATGTTTCTCTCTGCTTGTACCCACTGTCAGAATCGACGTCCATCGTAAAGAGAACGCAGGTGCTGCGGAGAAGTCCATTACTATCCTCTCCACTCCCGAAGGCACCTCTGCGGCTTGTAAATCTATTCTGGAGATTATGCATAAAGAAGCTCAAGATATAAAATTGTGAGTAAAGAGGATTAACCATTGAAGAGGTTTTATTAGACTTCTATAACACAACCGTTGGGAATTGTCAACAAATAAAGGAAAACAATGTACTAGTGAGCTACAGTGGAGGACATTACCAGCTTGCTTGTGAAGCATCAGTTTTTTTAATCTAGATCTTTTCATTCATGCTTAGAAATGGGCTGAGTTTTGGAGGAGGAGTCATGGGATAGAAGGGTTCAGATTGTGGAAGAAGGTGGCTGGGGGATGTGGAAAAGCCCACCTATAAGAAGCAGGGCTGGAATTCCCCTGAGGCAGGGAACCCAGGCTCACTTGTGCTTTAACTGAGTGATCACTGGAGCTCCTGTTCTTTACCCATTCCTACCATGGAGGAGCAGAGAATATGGTGGTAGGGGAAATCTCATCCTGTGCCTATGTAAACTAGAGGTTCATTTGAGTATTAGGTTAGAGCTAACTATCTTTTCTCCTGGGCGTCTGAGTGGTGGCTAGATTCTGTGCTACTTTCAGTGTACTGAGCAATGCTACAAAAAAGTAGAATCCAGAGTAAGGTAACTTGATTTAACCAGAGAACCTAACCACCAATACTAAATTTGATAAATGTATTTTAGTTATGTTATATATAGTATTGTATTATAGGGATAATAATATATATGCTGATATGTAAGATTATCTTTTTTACTATGAAGAAAAATAAAGGACAATCCAATCCCTCTACCAACTTAACCACAGTGGTACTTTAAAAAAGTGATTATATAGATGACTTGGAAATTTACAAAGTTATAAAATGGAAAGAAGAAGCTCTGCTTCCTGCTCTTAATAGTCTTCACCCAAAGTGTAACCACTGTTGAATTTCTTTTTGTAAATCTCTAGACGTGCATTACAAACTGTATTCTACATTTGTAGTGGTTTGTGTTTGTATATTGTGTTCTGACAGTGACAGGTTAAGAATATGGGTTTGAGTAATAGTTGTTTTTAAAAGGCTACTAGAATCTTAACATTGAAGGTAGATATGAATAAATAAAAGGAAAATTATTCTAAAAATTATTTTCTATCCCAGTAACTTACTTTTTGTTGTTGTTGTCTGACTCCTCCATTCACTAATTGCCACAATATAGGCTTTTCGTTAGCTACCTTTAGTTGTACCAGGTATCAAGCTTTCTTGTTGGCAGGTTGGACATAATGAATGAAGATGATCTTTGGATCTACTTACTCTGATATTAAGGCCATTTTTCTAATTACAGCACAGAAGAGATTCCCTTGAAGATTTTAGCCCATAATAACTTTGTAGGCCGACTTATTGGTAAAGAAGGAAGAAACCTTAAAAAAATTGAACAAGACACAGACACTAAAATCACAATATCTCCGTAAGTGTTGCCTTGCTTTGTTTTGATTTAGGAACATTTCAAACACAGTTTTAAAGCAGCATACTATATCGTAGGTGGAGCTTTACTCACTTCCAGCTGTTTCGGCTATCTTCTCTCCTTGAACAATACTGCTGTGTGCTTCTAATCCATATTAAAAGCACTATCTCTGCACTGAATAGGCAGGAGAATGAAATGTTTTACATTTACATTGCCTTGTTGTTGTTAACTGCTACCTTGCTGGTGATTCATATAAGCAATGATCTGTGAGAAAACATGTTCTCTAACATTTATTCCCAAAGTTGAAGTATATAACTTAAAAAGTTCATTATCTATTACTGTATAACAAATTGCCCACAAAACTTTGTATTCAAGCTGCAGTAAGCGTTTGTTATCTCACCTAACTTCTGTGGGTCAAGAATTCAGAAGCAACCTTGCTGGGTGATTGTGGCTCCAGGTCTCAGAACGCTGCTAACAAGTCAATGCAGATTGCTGCTGGGTGGCCTCAGCATCTCACCACATGGACCTCTGAAGAGGACTGCTGACTTTCTTCAGAGTGAATGATGCAAGAGAGCAAGACAGAAACTGCAGTGTTTCTCATGATGTAGTATGAGAAGTCATATTCTGTCATTTTGCTAGTACTGCTCACACAAGTCAGCCTCATTCATCTTGGAGACTGATTACTACACCTAGTGTTGGGAAATTATATGCAAAGATTTCTCTCTTTCTGGAGATAATTATTCTTATTATCAAAGTGCCCCGCCACCCCAATGAGGTAGGACAGTTTGATGAACCGAAGAAAATGGTAGGGCAAGACTGAAGTACAGTTTTCAAAGGATGGGTGGTAAGGATGTAAGATAGTCTTTTTTGGTTGTAAAGAAGGAAAAACATGAAATGCTACATATAGTTGTGATCCTTCTCTGTCATAAATTTTATTTTTAGGAAGAAGGGAGTTTTAAAAGAAAAAAATCTTGAAAGCTAGCTTGTTGTGTTTGTGATTGAGTACTGTTGAGTCCATTCTGACTCATAGCGACCCTGTGTAGGGTTTCTAAGGAGCAGCTGGTGAGCGTGAACCACCAGCCTTGTGGTTCAAACCAACTTTGCAGTGCAGCGCATTAACTAACGATGTCAGAAGCAGCTATTCTAAAAACTGTACAACAAAAGGGTTGGTGGAGGTGGCTTGAGATTGACAATCAGAATTGTAAACTTCTTATTTAGTGTTAAAAGAAATAACTTAAGACAAATAACCTCCATGCATAGATATTTACATTTTTAGTAAGTGTGAGAGAAAGCTAAGGAGTTAATATCCCATTCATCAGTTTTAAGTGTATCCTAAGACTTTTTGCTAGTAGTAAAAATATGAATTGTGACTCTAGGAATGTGGGTTCCAAATATGAGGGGATGTCAGAAAGTTTATGGAATTAAAAGGTAATGGAATATTTCCATGAACTTTCTGAAGCCTCCTCATATGTCTCCTATCAACGTGGTCTTAGATATAATCTTAGTGGAGTTTGAAGCTTTGGTAGAAACTGGGTCAAATGGGGTTGGGATTGAGTTCTGAATATTGTTACTGCAATCTAACATTTCAAGTTATCTAAATAGTCCATCAGTGGACCATTTTTAAAATGTACTCAGAGTGAATTGATTTATACTATTTCATATTTTGGCAAAAATTGAGACACATGAATTGGGGTTTGGCTCTCTAGAATCATGCCTACCCATGCTACTTCTTTGCTTGGTATCCCAGAAAAGATCATTTCATAAGACTTTTAATTATGCCTAGAATTGGTCAACATGGGCTAGAAATGTACATCTTAAAGGTAATGTACATCTGGTTCCTGGTTTGTAAAACTGGTTCTCTCTGATCATTTCCTTTGCATTTCACTGTTAAAACTGTGGAAATGGTTTAAGTGGTCAAGATGTAAACTGTGTTTAAACAGGGACTTTAATTGAAGTCTATACACCCAGTAATTTTTATGAAGACAGTGTGGAAAGGGAAGTGTCCTCACAGCTTTTCACTACTTGGTTTCATGTCTTTTGGAGCTTACTCGTTTTCAGTTATGTTGGGCCAGCTTTCCCAGTTGGGTTTTAATTACTATCTGTAGCAGAATAATTAACTGTCTTCCTCCTATAATCTCAGTTCTTTTCTTTACCCTTTTTTAATTCTGCAGATTGCAGGAATTGACGTTGTATAATCCGGAACGCACCATTACAGTTAAAGGCAGTGTTGAAACATGTGCCAAAGCTGAAGAAGAGATAATGAAGAAAATCAGGGAGTCTTATGAAAATGATATTGCTTCTATGAACGTTAGTTTTAATATGAAGAGGAGCATGTCTTTATTTTGATGAATAGTTAAAAGATGTTTTTTATTGCATTAATATCACTCTCTTTAGTGGCCTCATTTTAAGAAGTAGTTTTTAATCAATTTTTAGCACCATTGGAAGGGACCATGGAATAGTAAGGAAAATACGAACTTTGTCTTAACTTAATAATGTGTTTTTAGCAAATTATTTACTATTTAGAAGCCTTGATTTCTTTTATCTGTGAAGTATAAGGCTAATACCTACCTACAAAAGTGTACTATTTCCTTTATAATGTTAATTTGAAAGAGTTTAATATAGTAGAGATGTGGGCTTTATAAGTTTGTTTCCTGGGTTGAATCCCTGCTCAACCATGTATTATCTGCAGCTCTATTCTTTGGGACAGTTTACTTGGTCCCTCGGAGCCTCAGGTTCTTCACCTGTAAAATGGGGCTTCTATCTACTTTGCATGCCTCAGATGTAGTTTGTATAAAGGTTAAGAGTACTAGTTTAAACTTTAGTTATATAAAATTAGAAAATAGAGTTTCAAATGACCAATCAGTTTGTGTAGTGCAACTAAGGCCATTAAAATGAAAACTGCTAACATTCCTTAATGGTGCTACAAATGGAACACATCAGAAATTCATCTCATATTGTAAAGTAAATGAGAGTTAAAAAACAAACAAAAAACTATTTTTTACCCCACATTACTGCCTGCCTGCTTGCTCAAATATTTCAGTCAGTTGGGTGTAAATCTACCTCCATAGACCTTTTTTTCCTTTAAGATAGTCTCAAATAAGCACCAGTCTGAACTCTAATTTCTACTTCTACTTCCTCAAACCTTATAAAACTAAACACCCAAATCTCCTACCTCCTGTACCTTCTCCAGAGATAACCTTAGGGGCTGCAGTTGCATAGGGTTAGGGAACTAATTTCCAAAGGACTTGACTTTATTTTAAGCCTTTAAACCCTCCTTGAGTGCAAATCTTATCCAAGAAGTAAAGCTGGTTCTGTGTACTTGGTTTGCCTTACAATGAACAAATCTTGTTTGCTTCTTTGTGTAATAAAGGATTGGTCAGTGATATGTACAATGTGGCTACAGTATGCAGAATACATACTTGTTTCTATACTGTGAGCAGGTGCAGGGGAAGGGAAGGGAAGGATGTGTTCCCTGCCCTTGAGAAAACTCCAGTGAAGTTGCAGATCAAGGGGTCGGGGATCAAACCAGCACACAGATTTAAAAATACCAAGGAATAGTTACAGATGTAAACTGTATACTCATGTATAGCCACATTGTACATCTGCTGTGTTCTAAAAATGTAAATCATAAGACAATTTTGATTATTAGGCACTAGAGGTCATAATCTGATAATTGTCACTTATACTCCTGACCTTGTCATTGTAAAATTAAGTGAACTTTTTGCCATTGCAGCTTCAAGCACATTTAATTCCTGGATTAAATCTGAATGCCTTGGGTCTGTTCCCGCCCACTTCAGGGATGCCACCTCCTACTCCAGGGCCCCCTTCAGCCATGACTCCTCCTTATCCACAGTTTGAGGTAAGATAACAGGCTTTGGCTTTCTTTATGGTTGAGTGAAATGCAATCAAAGGGCCTTTGCTGCCTTTAAGGGGTGTGATGTAAATGTAGTAGGAAAATCCTACTTTAAAATTTCATTCCCATGTAACTTAAAATCAGTTTTAATGCCAGCACACATTCGCCAGTTCTTGTCATTGTTGTTGTTGTTGTGAAGTGCCATCGAGAGTTAGTTCTGACTCACAGCAACCCTGTATAGGGTTGCCGAGGAGCGGCTGGTGGGTTTGAACCATCGACATTTTGGTTCAACCTAACCTTGCAGTCCAGTGTATTATCTTGCTGTGCCACACCAGGACTTTGTTCTTATCATTGGAAGCATGTTAATTGTCCTTTTGTAAAGAACAACACAGTGGAAGTTATTTCTTTGGAAGTTTTTGCATGGTAGGGTTGTCAATATGTGCTTTTAAATAATGAAATAATGCTTAGGGCCCCAGGTAGAATGGGAGAGAAATGTAGAACAAAACTAAAATTCATAAAAATGACCAGGCTTATTGGTCTACTAGAGACTGGAGGAACCTTGAGACTACTGGCCTAAGTCACCCTTCTAAGAAGGAACTGAAGCCACTCTTGGAGGCCACTTCTCAGCAATATAATAGATTAGTCTATAAAGTCAACAGTTAACACTCCTTAGTATAATCAACTATACAACACCTACAAGGCAACATTTGCCCCAAAACAGAGATAAGAATGCAGGGAAGAGGTAAGGAAACTGGACAAAGAGAAATGGGGAACCCCGCGTGGAAATGAGGAGTGTGTTAACACATTGTGGAGATTACTACAAATATTAGGGAATAATATGTGTATGAATGATTGAATGGAAAACTAATTTGCTATGTAAACTTTCACCTAAAGCATAATACAACGTTCTTTAAAAAAGAAAAAAACGTTTGGGACATAATATGGGGAGAGGGGAGGAGGTTAGTGTTGTGCTTGAAGGAAAGGGTTTCTAAAAGGGTTCCTTCATAGTTGTCACTTACAAGTTTACTGCTTTGAAAGATCAGGAAAGACCTGGCAAATTTTCTATGTTAAGGATTCTGGGGATAAAGGAGGGAAGCCAGGGAATGTTCACAATGAATTAACTTTAGTAATGTTTCTTAGGAGGACGCCTGCGTATTTTCAGCCAGTGAGCACACAAATGTATAAATGACATAAGAAATAAACCTTATTTTTATTTAGATTTATTTATAAGTTCTTTTTTAGAATTATCTTTAAAAATTAGGATTGCTTTAAAAGAAAGATAATATTAAGAGCTTTATTTTTTTAAGATTAGCATTCCCCTTGAGGTGAGAAGAGACCAATGATAGTATGAACATATTTCAAAACAGTAGACACTTGATATAATAAATATTAAAGGTATGTCATAATTTAGTTGCGTTATCAATGATAACTGGAGATATACTCTAGTATGGTGCTGTAGGATAAGCACTGGACTGCTAATTGCAAGGTTGCAGCTGCTCCATGGAAACTTTATACGAGGTAGTTATGAGTCAGAACTGACTCAGCCGCACTTAACAGCATCTTGTGAAATAAGATGAACAACATTTTAAGATTTTCCTTCATGAATTAGGTTTAAAATTTCTTCCTTTACCTGTTCGGCTCTCTTGGCATTTAATATGTTGAGTGGCGACTGCTACCTCAATTTTTTAAGATACCCAGAAGTACTAAATTGGGGGTTTAGAATAACACGTAGAGTAAAATTCAACCTGGAATTCTGCCAAGAGCATGGTTGCTGAAATTATACACATTGCATTCCTTTCAGAATGAGAGTTTCCGTGGCTGTGTGTGAGGTGACCAGAGTCCTGAATGCCTTTGCTCTTGCCCTCTTCTTGCATGTGTGTGTCTGCCTTTACTGTTATCAGTTGCTGTATCTTCCACTGTGTCTCATTGGTCATTTCTAATGTGTTTGGATCTGGAAACTATATCACAAAGCCCAGGCAGTGATTTAAGGTGACCCTAGGCCTTAAAATTTCAAGTAAATATCAAATATGACTAGAATCATCTTGAATTATCTAAAGTTTCCCAGCATAGCTAAAATGCTTGCTTTGATGCTAAGGATAAGGAAGGGAACTGGTAGAAAGAGCCCTGGGTCACAACCCAGTTCTAGACCCAGCTCTGCCATGAGTTTGGGTCACTTTACATCAGTCTCCTTTTTGCTTTTGGCTTGTTTCCTCACCTACACTATAAAGATATGAATTCTCTCTTAAGCACTCTTTCAAGTAAAACATTCATAGTTTTTACAGAATTGAAAAAGGTAGGAATTGGAGAGTATGAGTTCCATGATATGGGTCTTTGACTTCCAACTTACGTGCTAGTTTCTTTGTTAACAAATAGATGAATATTTCATACCTCTGACAAGTCTATGTAAAATGAGACTTTTTAACGACCACAAAAAAGCTGATTACTTAAATTAAAAATTCTGTGCTAGAGAAGTTCACACTTAACCTAAATTTCTGCTAGCTACTCCTAGCTGTCTCTCTGAACAAGCCACTTAACCTTTCTCACTTTCCTGATTTGTAGATGAGATGTCACTTTGAACTCTCTTCTCGCTCCCTTCTGTTTACACTTGTTACACTCCAATCCGTAAAGTCTCTCACATTATAAGCAGTGGTGTAACAGAATATTCTTGGACATCTGTGTTTTATGCTTATCTGACTGTTTCAGCAGCAAAAATCCCGGAAGTGAGTAGGAGGTAATTTAAATATATTCCATAGGGCTTCAAAACCTTTGTGCAAAAAGCCCATGATCTTTAAAGTCCATTTATTTACAAAATTCTTGAAGCCCCTTGTATGTATAAAATAAAAACAAATACTCTCTGGATTGAGGAAATTGTTTATGTATTGCTATAGTAGTATGTTTGGAGTTTCCTAGAAAAATTGTTTTAAAAGAAGTGAGATCATGTTGTTGTTGTTACGTGCCGTGGAGTTGGTTCTGACTCATAGCAACCCTGTACAGGATTTGCGAGGCTGTAAATCTTTACGGGAGCAGAAAGCCTCATCTTTCTCATGCGGAACAGCTGGTAGTTTCAAACTGCTGACCCTGAGGTTCGCAGCCCGATTCGTAACCACTACGCTACCAGAGCTCCTTGAGATCATATTAGTAAAACTTAATTTCTAAAGCACATTTTACAACCTGAAATGTCTTGAGGGCATTAAACAAGGAGCTCTGGTAGCATACTGATTATGAATTAGGCTGCTAACCTCAAGGTCGGCAGTTCGAAACGACCAGCCGTTCCACTGGCTTTCTGCTCCCGTAAAGATTTACAATCTTGGAAACCCTGTGCAGGGTCACTTTGAGTCAGAACCAACTTCATGGTACTTAACAACAAGTGCTAAGAACGGGCCAAGAAGCCAATGCTCTCAGCTTACTCTGATCCACTTGATTTGAGTTAATGAAAGGGAAAACCTCACTGGATTAGGCATTGCTTCTCTGGAAGTACAGTCAGAAACAGGGCAGATGCAGAGCCGCTAACAGTAAAGATGAAAACATATGCAATACGAATGCAAGAGTACAAAACATCAGTAGTGTAGTACTATTCTCAAGGATGGGCAAAAAAGGAAACTAAAGGAATAAAATGTGGATAATCTCAGCAGTTTGGTTTTTGTAGAATTTCAACTTGCCTTTTACTCTGCATGTATTGTAGGCAGTGAAATAATAGAGTCCTGGTCTATCTGTTGTCATTAGATGCCGTCGAGTACCTAACTCATAAGGATGCTTTATACAACAGAATGAAGCAATGCCCAGTCCTGTGCCATCCTGACTTACTTCAGCCCATGGTTGCAGCTTCTAGATCAATCCATCTATCTCCTTGAGAGTTTTCCTCTTTTTCATGGCCGTTCAACTTTACCAGTATGATGTCCTTCTCCAGGGAATGGCCCCAATGTCCGAAGTACACGAGTCACAGTTTTGCCAGCCTCGTTTCTAAGCAGCATTCTGGCTGTACTTTTTCCAACACATTTTTTTTTCTTTTCATTTTTCTGGTGATATAGGTTAAACGCTGTCAAGTTGGTTCTGACTCTTAATGACCCAATATAGAGTTTCTGAGGAGCAGCTGATGGGTTTCAACCACTGACCTTGTAGTCAGCAGTTTATCCAACAGTGCCACAAAGTCCATAGTATGTTCAGTATTCTGTACCATAAATCAGATGGATCAGGAATTCTCCATCTTTATCCCGCGAAAGAGTTGGTAGTTTCGAACTGCTGACCTTAAGGTTCACAGCCCAATTTGTAACCACTCTGCTACCAAAGCTCCTTTCTTGATCATATACTACCTCCAAAAATGGTGGGACGCTGAACAATCCTTTTTGGTACAGTGACTCTGTATTAACATCTTTTGTTGTTTCCTGTGTTGTTCAATATTTTACTCATAGAATCTTTCAGTTTTGCAATTCAAGGCTTGAATTTTTTTCTTTAGTTCCTTCAGCGTGAGAAATGCTGAGCATGTTCTTTCCTTTTGGTTTTCTAACTCCAGGTCTTTGTACACTTCATTATAATATTTGACTTGGTCTTTTCAAGCTACCCTTTGAAATCTTCTGATCAGCTCTTCATTATTTCTTCCATTTGCTGTAGCTACTTTTATGTTCAAGAGCAAGTTTCAGAGTCTCTTTCGTCATTCACTTTGGTCTTTTAAGTCTTTTTCATGACCTTTTGCTTTCTTCAGATATATTCTTGTCCTCCCACAACTTGACAGGTTTTCGGTCATTAATGTTCAATGTGTAAAATGTATTCTTAAGATGGTCTCTAAATTCAGGTGGTATATATTCAAGGTTATACTTTGGCTCTCTTGGACTTGTTTTAATTTTTTTCAGCTTGAACTTGACCATGAGCACTTGATGCTTTCACAATTGGCACACATCCTGTTCTGACTGCTGACATTGAGCATCTCGGTCATCTCGTTCCACATAGTCGATTTGAGGTCCATTTATGTTGTTGAAAAAAATTATTTGTGATGAGTAAGTCTTTGGTCTTACAATATCATGCAATTTGTGGCATTGTTTCTATCACCAAGGCCACTTACTAATCCTTCTTAATTGTTTTCAACTTTGCCATGCTGATCACCAGTATATCTTGATTGTATAATTAGTTTTACAAGTCTGAAACTATCGAATTTGGTTAAAAAAACACACAAAACTTCAGTTTCTTCATCTTCGGCCATTAGTGGTTTGTTTGTAAATTTGAATAACAGTCTTATTAACTGGTCTTCCTGGTTGTTGTTGTTAAGTGCTGTCAAGTTGGTTTCAATAAATAACAACCCTGCATAAGATTTTCAAGGAGTGGCTGGTGTATTTGAACTGCAATAAGCAGTTCAGTGCTTATTCTACAGTGTCACACCAGGGCCCTGGTCTTCCTGGTAAGTATATTTATATTATCACTAAAGTAATATAATTCATGATAGATTGTGAAGTGTTCTTTATGCGGTTAATTCCTTTTCTTTTGGGGAATTTTGGGGATGGCCAGGTAGGAATACGGAGTGAGGGTTAGGGTTGGGACTATGGCTACATCTAGGCTCAGGACTTGGTTTAGTGTTAGGATTATGGCTAAAACTAGGGTTAGTGTTAAGAGTAAGAGCTGAGTTATGGCTAGGAGTAAGACCTAGTCTAGTTTATAGAATACAGATAGTTTTTTTATTCTTGAAATCTTTTTGATTTTCTCTTTATGTCAGAGTTTTGTAACTACATTATTCCTTCTTTACTTTGTTTTTGTTGTTGCAGCTGTATCTCTGATTCTCTAGTTTCATTCTTACAGGTGTGTTTTGCTTTGAATACTTCTTTTATATCTGGGTTGAGTCTAGGTCATACTATGATGTATGTTAGTCTGGGTGTTATCTGCTCTTGTTGGTTCTCTGTCTAAAAAACATCTGTTAATACTTTTTTTTTGTAAGGTTGATCTGGTTTTTACAAATTCTTTTAAGTTCTGTTTATTAGAAAATGACCTAATTTCACTGTCATATTTGAATAGTTTGGGCTGGATATATGATTCTTGGTTAGCTATTTTTTATTTCAGAGTTTTATATATGCCATTCCATTGTCTTCTTGCTTGCATGGTTTCTGTTGCAAAATCAGACATTAGTCTTAATGGTTCTCCTTTGTATGTAACTTTTTGGTTTCCTTAGCTGCTCTCAAGATTTTTTTCTTTGTGTTTGGTTTTTAAAGGTTTGATTATAGTATGTTTTTGGTGTTTTCCTTTTGTTTGGTCTATCTTGTTTGGAGTTTGTTTGATTTCTAAATGGCTGTCTTCTCATCTTTCATATTAGCGAAGTTTTCTTCCAACAATTTTTAGATAATACTCCCTGTGGGGGTTTATTTTGTTGTCTCTTACTGTTCTGGAATTCCTATCAAATGCAAGTTTTTCTCTATTTTGTTCCACATAAATCTCAGGCTTTCTTCAGATTTGTTTTGTTCTTTTTTCTGCTTGTTCCTCTCTAGTAAATGAATACTGAGAGGTTTTTCATCAAGCTCAGTAATTCGGGTTTCCATTGATTCAGTTCTATTTCTTTGCCCTTTCAGTGTATTATCTCTTTCTGCAACTTTAGTGTTAGTCTTCTGGCTTTCTAATTGCTGGTTTTGTTTGGTTCTCGCTCTTTTTTTCAGTTATTTTGTCACTTTGATTCCTCACTTTTTCCATAGTTTTGTCTGTTTTCCTTGTTTTTTACATTCTTTAAAACTTCTCGTCAGGTAGTTCCAATACCATTTGCGTTACATTTTCTGACTCTATATTTTGGTCACTTGTTTGAGGCACTCTGTCTTGTTTCTTTGGTTATGCTGAAATTGTTTTCTCCAAGGCATTGTGGTATGTTGTATTTATATTTAATTGATAATTGTATATTGGTATATTCTCAGGCACTCGTCACCTGTCCCTGGTGGATGTGGTAGACTTGGAAGTGTGAACCCAGTTTTCTGTTGACTGTATGGTACAGTGCAGGTCAGGTACACGTGCCTCCAGAAGTGAGGCGCTATGCCAAGTACCTGACCACAGGCAGAACAGAGGCAGTGCTGTAGGGGGGTGCCACTGGCTGCTGAGTTAGTGAATGTGGGGACTGGTCTTGTACCTCATTGCTGCCAACCTTCAGCCATGCCTGTACCTGCAGGCCACTGTATCAACAGCTGCTCGATGGCCATGCCGCTCCACACCAGCTCACAGTCCGCCTGTTGTTCTTTTTTCTCATTGTTCTTGTATAGCCATTTTACAGTTGGCACTCAATCCACTTCTGTGTCCTGGCTTCCTTTTTTTAAAAAAGATTTTATTGTGAATTGAGTGAAAGTTTACAGGGCAGATATCAGTTTTATATTCAGCAAATCATGCTTTGTTTGATTGCAATGATTACAACCCCTTCCATGTACATCAGTTAACAGTATTCTATTATTCTAGCCTGTAGTATTCTATTCATTCTATTCTATAGTATTCTATTCCCTTTTTGGTTTTGGATGTACACATACAAAACAAAAAATACAAACTTATTTAAATGTCCAAAGGGTACATTTTGCAAGCTAGTCTCCTGCCCACAGGCACACTGCCTTTCGCAGTCCATGGGCCTAGAGTCTTCAGCTGCTCTATCTCTCCGTGCCATCGTTTCTGCTGCCATCTCTGCTGTTGCTGTTTTTCTGGTTAGGATTTCATGCTCCACTCATGCTCTTCCCTCTTGATGGTCCTAGAGTCTTCTGTTCCTAAAATGAAAGATTAACTACTTTTAGTTACGCATATTCTACGTTTACAATTGTGACTATAGCAATTAGTCCTGATAACAGTGACTCAAAACTGAATCATAAAATCCTGTACCTATTATTCCCCATCCCCTTTCACCAGATCCATCTGGAAAAGAGGAAAACTATTCAGTGGGGATTCTGCCTTACCCCCCTCAAATCTTATAATCCAGGCCCCACTTTTGATAGCTAGTGTCTAGCCTATTTTCTGTTGCTGAGTGTTACAGGATCACTATCTGTATCTGTTTCACTTGGTCTCCCATATGCCTTTGCTGCAGAGGGATTGGCTCATGTATCTGCTTACTCCACCATCTTGCCCTGGAGCCTGAAAACACTCCTTTTTAATTCATTTTTCCTAGCATAGAGACTGCATGATTGTCTCATTTAGAAATGGCCAGTACCATTCCATTTTAGATCACTGGTACCTAAGATACTGATTTTAATGCATATGATTTTATTTTTGACAACTTCCTATTTTGTTGGATTCGTAGTTCATATATTCCAGATTCCAATTATTAATAGGTAGTTGCAGCTGTTCCTTATTTTTAGTCATGCCACGTCAGCAAATGAAAGTCCTGAAAGTTTTGCTCTATCTATAGTTGACTTCTCTTTTTTCCATTTTTCTATTAACCCCTACTAAAGAGTCCTGGTGTGGTGTTATAGGATGAGTACTGGACTGCTAACAACAAGGTCGGTGGTTCAAATCCACCATCCGCTCCTCAGAAACCCTATACAAGGTCGCTGTGAGTTGGAACCGACTCAACGGCACTTAACAACAAGAACATAGTCTACCCTTCTTTAAGGAGGCAGCTCTTCCTTGGTTGAATGCCTTCCAACCTGACACGCTTATCCTCTGGCACTACAGCAAACAGTGTTTCACTGCTATTCATAAGGTTTTCAGGGGCTAATTCTCAGAAGTGGACCACCTATTCCTTCTTCCTAGTCTGTCTTTATCTAGAAGCTCTGCTGAAAATGGTCTGCCATGAGTAGCCTGGTTGGTACTTGAAGTTGGCATAGCTTCCACCTTCACAGCAACATGCACGCCCCCACAGTATAAGAAATGGACATAGGTGCCTACTGTAGGCACATATCAGAGATATTGCAGATTCAGTTCTTGACAACCAGAATAAGCAAACATCACTATAAAGAGAGTCACAAGAATTGTTTTAATATGCCAGTGAATATAAGAGTTATGTTTATTCTGTAGTGTATTGTATATGCAATAGCATTATGAAAATGCTTGAAATAGTGTGAGAATTACCAAAATGTGATACAGACACAGTGAGCACATGCTGTTGTAAAATGGAATCAAGAGACTTAGTTTTGTTGCAGGGTTGCCACAATTTTTAATATGTTCAGAACAAAAGAAAACCACAATATCTGCATTGTACAATTAAAAAAAAACATGTGTGCATATGAGACCTGGTGGATATTTCTCAAAATTGGAACGGTAAATACCACTTAAAACACTAAATGCTAAGAAGAAAAACAATCTCGTATCTGGCTCAAGTGACTCATGAGTCACTCTATGGGAGAAAGATGTAGAAATGTGCTTCTGTAAAGATTTCAGCCATGGAGACTCCCCTCTTGGTTAGTTCTGTCCTACAGTGTCACCATGAGCTGGAATCAACTGGACAGCAGTGGATTTAGTTTTGTGATTTGACCCCTGCAAAAAAAAAAGTTTTTCAATTAGAATTGCCTTGACCTTTTGTATTACAATCCCCTGGTGTAATGTTAGTTTAGCTTACATATATAATTTTTGAAAGCGCCTTAGATGACTCCAGTGTGTATCTAAGATTAACAACAGGCTGCTCTATTTCTAGAATGATTATGAACCTGTGGTTACCTTGGACTATAATGAATCAAAACCCCCTTGAGAACAGTTGGTACCTCAGCTTTTTTATGAAGTTCATCAGGAGTTTTTGTTATTAATTTTCAAGAACAACTGTTCTACAAGAAAGATCTATGGGGGTGGGGGGGTAGACTGGAAATACCGGAAAGAACATCCTACATCAAGGCCAGTGCACAACAGAAGATATTTTGAATAGTCATTGTGAAGGTTAAGGTATTTAATCTGGCTGGCCCAAGATTCTCTGGTTTGACAGTTAAAATGTAATCACCTCCCCCCCCCCAAAAAAAAAAAAAAAAAAAAGCAATCACCTCCATGACGAGCTATACTATGGACAGCCAATAGTCAGCTGAAAGGGAGTTTCCTGATGGGTATGATCTGCATCAAGTATATGTGGATATTCTGGCAAAGCCTATTGACTTTTTGCTTAGTGTGGATCCTGTATCTGGTTCTCATCATATGACCTCTTTTTCCTGGAACTTAAGCCAGTGACCTGCTTTATTGCCTGCCAGTCTTGGGTTCATCAGCCCCTGTAGCTATGTAAGTCAGGAGAAGCCTCCAGCCTGATCTTAAGCCTATGGATTTGGGACTTGTCAGCCTGTCTACAACTGTGTGAGTGCTCTCCATATATATACACAAAGAGGCTTCAAAAAGTTCATGGAAAGAAAAAAATGGCTAAAGTCAAGTCTTCAAGCAAGATGGTGGGCTGGGCAGACCTTTTACAGAGACCCTTTACTATAAAAATAATGAAGACCACATGTGACCGATGCAGATGCTAGTCCTGCAACCCTGAACTTCAGAAAGGATAGAGAAACGGACTGAATGCTTACTAGGAAGAGAAGCTGAGCAGACCCAGTGAAAAGAGGTGAACTGTGTCTGCTGGCTGTCTTGAACTTTTGTGAGCAGCTTTGGAAGCAGACGGTGTCTTGGTGGAGCAGATGGACATTGTTGACTAGCGGCTTTAAAAAAAAGTGTAATTCTTTCTTCTTCTCCACCGTCCCCTGGTGACCAGAGGAATGGTCTGTTCCCACCTTCATGAACCCCCAGCACAGCTCCTGATCTCCGAGAGGGTAAAGCTGTGCAGTCATGAGTGTCATAATTGTTAGTCACTTGGAAGCTCTCTGTGCCACCACCCCTGGATTCAGCTGAGCCCTGCTCCAAACCTGTAGAACCAGCCCCAGCCAGCCCTGGACCATAGGGAACTCGCATGCCATCTCTCCCCCACCCCCACTATCCCACCACTGGACTTCCCTCTGGGCCTGAAATAGCCTGATCCCAGCTGCTCTGGGGGCTTGCATGATCTTTTTCTGGATTGGATACCCTGAACATAGACAATATCTAGACTATAGGAATTCAATCTAGGGTTGAGAGTGCCACCACAGTACCCCAACCACTGTGTGAACTCCTTGACAAACACCACCCCCCCCCCCCCCCCAAGTTTTCTTTCTGGGTCTGATACCTGCCCTGATTTTTCCCTTTCATTGTTTTCAGCCTCTCTTCTTATTTTTTATCTTGTCTTTGTTTCTTCTGCTTTTCTTTCCCCCTCTTTTTTTCTGTTGATTTTTCTTTACTACTCTCTGATATTTCTTTTTTTCTTCCCTCTTCCTAATTATGTTTAGTGCTTTTTCATTTTATTTATTTTCCTATTCCATGGTTTTGTTTTCCTTTACCTTATTTCTCTTTTAGGTTTTTTTCTTTCTTTCACTATCTATCTTCTTCCCCCTCCCCATTTTCCTGTTTTGCTGTTGTTTGCTTGTTTGTGTTTTTCTCATGTATGTGTGTTTTCTCTTTTTACCCCACCCAACTGAGAGCAGCAATCATATCCATACAACCATGCCCTCTGCAGCCCCATTCTCCCAAAGGAGCTAATACCAGCATCTATACCACCTGATCAATAATAGACAGCAAACAACAGTAGCCAAACATACCACAAACTGAGCTGCACAAACGATAAATGTAGAACTGCATTCTCTAATCACAAACACCAAGCTGTATTTGGTGAGTGCCTAAGAAAATAGCAACATACAGCCATCAATTAAAAACAATGACACTACAATATTTTGGAGGTAATAATTACAATTCACATGAAGAAACAAGACAGTGGCTCAAATAAGTGACCAAGCTGTAAAGCCAGGCAATATTTACAAGGAAGAAAAGATACTGGCACTACCTAAAAAAGAATCCAAAATAATATTTAGGTACCTTCAACAAATTGAGAAAAAGAACAAGGAAAGCAAGGAGAACACAGAAGAAGTTTGAACAAATTCAAGAAAATACTACATGAACAAACAGACAAAACAATGAAAGACTGAAGATAATACAAAACCAGCAAATAAAAATTCAAAAGGTGACTTAATATTTCAGAAATGGATAATACATTGAAAGGACAAAGGAGTAGGTTTAAGTCAACAGAAGCCCAAATTAGTGATCTTGAAGATAGCTATGTAATACTAGTATACTAGAAAAACAATCAGAAAAAAGAAAAAAATTAAAAAACCTGAGATTTGTGTAGAACACCAGGAAAAGGAATAACTTTTGTTTGGAATTACAAAACAGGGGGAGACAAAGAAGTGAACAGGGAAAACTGTCTTCAGGAATATAAGCATTCAAGAAGCTGAATGAACTGCAAATGGGGTAGACTTCAAAAGAAAATCACCAAGACATACTCAGATTTCCCAAACCCAAAGAAAGACAAGGGAAAGAATCCTGAGATCAGTTCAGGAAAAAGGATTAGTTACTTGCAAAGGAGAACCACTAAGACTAAGCTCTGATTTCTCAGATAACATGCAGGCAAAAGGGCAATGGGAGAACAACATAAAAACTAAAAACTCTGAAAGGGAAAAAAAAAAAAAAAAGCAAACCAAAAATCATGAGGGACTCCCTAAAGTACAATGACAAAATTAGGACATTTCTAGATAAACAGAAAGTAAAGACATTTGTAATAACCAGACCAACTTTACAAAAAATACTGAAGGGAGTTCTCTGGACTGAAAACCAACAACAGACAACAACCTAAGGGTAACATACATGACATCACCACCCAGACAGAACTCAATCCAGATGTAGAACCAAAACCTACAATACTGAAAATAGGACATCAGAGATACCAATTTATAATAGTTAATAAAACTTCAGTAGCATATGTTATTTTATTTTGTGATTGAGGTAAGAAATACAAAAAGTGAAATACGTATTTTTTAAAGTTTATGGAAGAATTCCATTGTCTTTTAATTGCATTCACAAAGTTTTCTTTTACAAAACTTTTTATTGTGAATTGAGTGAAGGTTTACAGAGCCGTTTTATATTCAACAAACTTTACTTTGTTTCACCTTAGTATTTTCAGTCCCCACAATGTAACGTCACTTACGTTCATCCCTGTGTGTGTTGTCACTCCTTCGCCTTTCTCAATCCTTCTGAACTTTGTCCTTGGGTCATTCTATGGTGTGCATTCTTCACTAGTATTGTCCCCCTGTATACCTATCACTTGGGTGAACATTGAGCCATGAGGGTAAGTTTAGTTCTAGACCTGAAGAATGGCCAATAGCCACAGTCTTGGAGTTCCACCAGTCTCTCTGTGACCAGTAAACCTGGTCTTTTTAAATAATTTTGAGTTTTGTTTCACATTTTCTCCCATTCTACCTAAGACCGTCTAATGTGATCTCTATCAGAACAGTTGATAATGGTAGCTGGCTCCATCGAGTTCTTTTAGTCTCAGGATCGTGGAGACTGATGTTCAAGTGATCCATTAGTCCATTGGACTGTTTCCAAGAGTCTTAAATCTTCATCACTCGTCTTTCCTTCAGTCAGGGAGAGGACAATAATCATACCTTATTGTTGTTAAGTTGCTGTCTTCTAGTAAATCCTGACTCATAACAACCCTGTATAGGGTTTCCAGGGTTGGCTAGCAGGTTTGAACTGCTGACCTTATGCTTGACAGTTAAGTTGTACCTTAGATGGGCACTTTTGAGATTCCAGTTGCTACTTACCAAAGTAGGGTGTAGAACATTGCCATTGCTTTCCATGAACTTTTTGAAACCCCCTCATACATATATAAGCTTCACTGGTTTTGCATCTCTAGAAAACTCAGCCTAATATGTTTGATGCCAAGAATGTTTCTAGAAAAAATGATAAAAATGGTTGTTCGAAATTACTTCTCAAGTCTGGCTAGTCTTACAGGCATAGAGGACTCTGCCTCCAGTATTAAAGAGGGTACTGCTAATTAATGGCTTGAAGGGGCAACAGAAATAAGTAAAATAATATCACCAGTAGATCAAATATTTGTGAGAAACAAGGCTCTGGGTGATTGCATATTTGATTCATCTGTACAATTTTGCCAGAATGGGAAATACTAAGGAAAGTGGCTGGTTGTTCCTACTTTCACTAAACAAAATGCTGAAAGAAAGAGATTCGCTCATGGCTTCAGAATGACAGCTAAAGCATTGCATAAAAGACGTGAAAGTTGCTTTATATCCTGAAAGAGAGGAAGCCTTATTTCTTACAGTAACAGGTGACATTGTTGAAACCCAAATCCAGAGTCTTGTAAGAGTAGTTCAATTGCAATGTCAGTTGAGTTACCAACCTTGAATGCTGTTTGAAGGTAAACTGAGTGCATCGATAGGAAAGAAATGTGGTCCTAAAACTTGGGATGGGAACATATGCAGACGTTAAGGAAGATGGGGGTACGTTAGGCCCCTAAACTCAATTGAATCCTGTCAGAACTACCCCTTCTATCTAAAGAGATTACTCCATCTCACTCACCCTCATTTGCTAAGATTATTCCAGTAGTGCCTGCTGAGATGATGCCTCGGGCATTGTCTGGGGCATCACCTAAGACAGTTTCCTGACAAAACACACCCACACCATACATTTTGTCTCCTAGAGCTGTTGCTAGGGTGAAGTCCCATGGAGCCCCAAAAAGTATGACCCAGTTAAGATATGCTATACTCTAAAAGAAGAGCCTGAATTTTCTAATATGTACATACAGAACATGGAGAAAGAGGGGAGCTTCAAGAAGTTCATGAAAAAATTTCATCTTTGAATTCCATGAACTTTCTAAAGTTCCTGGTATGTGTGCGAATGGCTATTAAAGTGGGTAGGATGAGGTTGCAAGGAGCAAGCATAAAGTTGGATTAGTCTTAAGTTTATGGGTATGGGACCACTAAGCACAGATTCTTCAGTCAGTTTGAGTGGTTATGAAAGGATGTAATAATAGTTTTATTTGAGTGGTTACTAAAGCATGGATTATATGGTGCTCTACACTAAAACAAGTTGAAATGCTAGTCCTGCCTTGATATACTGTAGATTGTATACCAGGAAATTAGCACAGTAGAGTGGATTTACCAGGTTATACCAATGGATTTACACATGCAATTCTCAGAGAAAATGCCTTTTTACCAGAGGTCAGATGGTTTCCAAGGAGCTTGAACCACCGACCTTGCAGTTCAAACAACTTTGCAGTCTGACGCATTAGCCCACAGCGTCACACCAGGACTCCATATGCTTAGCTAAGAGGCAGGGTCTTTGAGTGGAGAGTTATTTGTCTTCACCGCATTAGCCGTGATGCCTGTTAAACAAATCTCACAGAGCCTGGTAGGGAGGATACAAGTTTTTAAGTTCTCTAGAAGAAAACAAAAATCTAATTCTTGAGTTCCGAGTTCAATTCCACCCCTGCAGGTTATTTTCATCTAAATAAAGGTAACGTGCTATTCTGAGAATTGTATTGTGTCTCTGGAGACTAATTAGAGGCACGTTCTAATCCCAAACGGCTGCCAGGTGATTTTCTGGTTTAAATGTTAAGGGAATAATGATTGAGCATGTTTCAGTTGCGCACACCTTCGTTGGGTATGGGGGTCTGAGGTGTAATTGGCTCACTCACTGGCTGTAGGAACAGTGTGGGTAGGGAGTACTTAGCTGGAAAAGCTTTGCTTGTGCCATCAATTATTAGGTTCTGGTTCTTCTAAACCCAAACCAGTAACACCTATTAAAAGTGCACCTCTTGGTCTTCCTGAAACACAAATTTACTGTTATGTTTATGTTGTTGTTGTTGTGAAGTGCTGTCGAGTCGGTTCCGATCCATAGCGACCCTGTATTGGGTTTCCGAGGAACAGCTGGTGAGCTTGAACTACCGACCTTGCAGTTCAAACAGCTTTGACAGTAGTAAAACTTTATTCATTTCTCTGTTTACCATTCTCTTATAGTTCATTTATTGCTTTTGGGTTCACTTTTCTTGTTGAAGAACATAGTATTATAGGTCTGTAATGGCATTTTTAAAAACTGCACTGAAGAATTACAGGTTGATAGGCTACTGGGCACGTTTAAGACGCTCCTCCACTGTACTGGTCTCTATAGCTGCTGAGATGTTTGCTGTTTCTTATAGACTATCAGCGAAGTCCATTTACCTACTAAGGTAATCTAGGAATCATTATGTTCTGTAGATTGACTGTGAATCTCTGCTTTTACTTTAATTATATATTGCCCAGCAAGGAGTATGTTTCAGTGACCAAATAGTTCTAAAGAATGATTCTTTTTAATGTACTTCTTCCTCTTCAGAGTTTGATCTACACATTTTGTCATTTCTGCTTCGTATTATGAAGGTAGAATTAATGCAGCTTGCCTTTGGACAAATCTCTTGCCAATGTTCCATTCTTGAACGCTGCCCACCCCTCATCCTACATGTTCTTTCCAGAATCTGCCAGGTTGATTTTTCCATAGAGCCAAAGAGTTGATTCTTCCAACAGACAAAATATCTCTAATTCTTGCCTGGCAGTTGCTTCATGCAGTATTGGCAAACTTGTTTATAAATGACAGGAAACGCTCCTTTCAGAAATGCTCAGGCAGTAGGGAAGAAGGAATTGGCAGCTAGTGAGCAGAGCAAGAACTGTAATTGGCACAGCACCATGACTAGATGGGTCTGCCAGCTTGCAGTTGGTTTGGTGGCTGCTAGCCCAAGGGCTGTTGTCTTCATTTTAGTAGCCTCTTTAGAATTTTCACTTAGCAAAATCTCGAAGAATCAAATTGTATTAAAACTGCTAACTTTGTATGTGACAGTGGTGAGAAAGGTGAGTACTTTCCTAATTCTTATATAGTTGAAGGTGCCCTTTAGTAAATAAAATATAACTAGATGGTTTCATAGATTCTTAGTCCTACTACTAAGAAATTCTGTAGATACAGCTCTTGTCATTAAAAATTTATAGAGAACCTATTGTCCACATCATTAGCTCATTCTAGATCATGGTTACTTATATAAATTTTTCCCCCACCCGTTTATTTTTAAAAGACTTAATTAAGTATTCTGCCTTGGTCATGGAGTTGAATAAACTTGGTTCTAGTTCCAGACTAAAACCCATTAATAACAAAGCCCAAACCTCAGAGTAGTATCTATTTTACAAGGCAAATACTGGCATCCTTCCAGGTTCCTGGAGCCTGCTCTAGCTGGCTGGCATGCTTGTCTCCATGCTTTTGTGATGTCTAGATTTTGTTCCTCCACAAACTAAATGCACTTAATCCTACTGTTGGCTCATTCATGTATATCATGATAAATGATTAGAATTACTCACTGACAGAGTTTACCAGTTATGCAAACTTTCAGTTGAGCAACTGTGTTCTTTTTGTTGTTTGAACCTATAGCACAGAGTCAGCCGAGAAACCTAAAGGAAGTTTTTCCAGTAGGCACTTGGCAGAAGTTCAGTGGGAAGCCGACTGTCCTGTGACTATCTTTCACCTTCAAAGAATATTATCAAGAAGGTTTGAAAGAGTTAGGATAATACGGCCAAACATTTATTTACATGCAAGGAATGTGTTAACAAGAAAGGGGCATGCCAGTGGGCTTTTTCAAGCTGAATCTAAGACTTGTATAGGTGGAAGAGGCTTCTCATAACCCATTGTTCGGGCTTTGTAGTCCTGCAAGCAAAAAGTATTACCTGCGTAATACTGGTGTTTCTAAATACCATCCTGATTCCCATAAAAGAATGATTTATAACAGAGCACCAATTTAATGATTGTCAAGTAGATAGGAGTTTATGTGGGCTACTTCATATTATATTCCCAGGAGTAAAATTTCCTTCAACAGTTATCTATAGTCAGGGAGACACTTTGTTGTTAGGGAGTGGGTGGTGGTTAGAAATGTCTTCAGCAAGCTTCAAACTACTGAGAAGTCAACTTGTCATTTAGGCACTATTCCAGCAGCACACACTTACCAGTCTAAGGCACGGTCTTCGGGAGCCGAGAAACACTTGGCTTGCTTCTGATTCTTTTTCTGTTTAATATGTTCTGTGGGGGGTTTTGTGGGTAGAGCACACACACATAAGTAAAGTATTTCTACTATGGCTCTAGTTCTTGCCTAAGTTTATTCCAGACAAATTATATTTAAACATCTCTCTGATCAGTGGATGGCTACAGACGAGTTATCGGCTCACAAGGTTATGAAGATTGTTTGGCATTCTAAAGGAATAATCGTGATAGATTTTCTTGGAAGGACACAGTATGATCATGGGGGTTATAAGTAATGAAGTTTTCATAAAGTTGAAAACTGCATTGGTGAGAAAAAGTATAGGAAAGTTGCACCCAAGAATGTTTTCCTCATCACAGTACACCTGCTCAGTCTTCATGAGAAGCAAGGGCTGGCCTATGAAAATTTTATTGAGAAACCTTATCCTATCCACCCTACAGTGCTGATCTTGCCCCTTCTTTTAATTCCTAAAACTTAAGTTTGACTAACACGATTTGAATCCCTCAAGCATGTCAAAACGGCCATTTTGATGTGGTGCAAATCTGGGTACATAATTCTACAGCAAAGGGTGGTTGTTGCTAGTTGTCAAGTCAGTTCCAACTTTGAGTGACCCAGTGCACAACAGACGAAATACTGCTGGGTCCTATGCTGGCCTCACAATTATTACACTTGAGCCCATTACTGCTGCCACTGTGCCAGTCTATCTCACTGGGGGTCTTCTTCCTCTTTTATACCGACCCTCCACTTTACCAAACATGATGTCTTCCAGGGACTGGTCCCTCCTGATAACATATTCGAAGTATGAGAGACAAAGTTACGCCATCCTGGCATCTAATGAGTATCCTGGCTGTACTTCCAACACGTTTGTCTCCTGTCAGGGTTAAGAGAGTTGGAAACACGGCCTATGGAAGGGTTCAGACCTAGATGAAAGATGGGTTTGAAACAACAGCTTTATACCTTGATATTTTTATTTAAATCAAGATTCTTAGGATTTTGTTGTAATATTTTTGGATTGTATATAAAGTTGTGTGATTTGGGTGAAAATTTACAAATTTATTTTCCATTCATCAATTCATACACATTTTGTTTTGTGACATTGATTGCAATCTCCACAATGTAATAGTACGCTTACCACTTCCTGTATTTTCTGTCCTCATTTCCTTTTGCTTCTTTGCTTCTGAGCTCTCTCTCTCTCTCAGTAGATACTTGCCCTTTTGTGCACTAAAGGACTGCGTACCTCCCTGGTGGTGCTTAACAGTCTGTCTTTTGCTTAGCTGAAAGCTGAGTCACCTGAGTGAGTTGAGTTCCAGGTTGTCTGAGGGGCTATAGTTTCAGATTCCATCAATCTCTATGAGACCCAGCAAGTTTGGTCTTCTCTTTTATTGAGTTCTATTCCACATTTCTCTGCTACTCCATCCAAGACCTCCTAGTGTGATCCTTTTCAGAGCGGTAACCAGGCACCATCTAGTTCTGGTTTCAGGGTCATGAAGGGTAGAGGCTCTGGTAGCGTAGTGGTTACAAATCGGGCTGCGAACCGTAAGGTCAGCAGTTCGAAACTACCAGCGGCTCCGCGGGAGAAAGATGAGGCGTTCTGCTCCCGTAAAGATTTACAGCCTCGGAAACCCTGTGCAGGGTCGCTATGAGTCGGAACCGACTCCACGGCACATAACATACAACAACAACATACATCTTTGGACTAATCATTACCATGTGTCTTTGTTTGTGTCTTTTTTGCACTGGACAGAGAGATCATTTGTTGCACCTTAGATGTCTACTCATAATCATTTAAGACCACAGTTGCTACTCACCAAAATAGAGTGTACAACATTGACTCTGTCATTTATACCAGTTGATCATGATGTCTTCCATGACCTGAGCCCCCAGCTCCACTAATTCCCTCAGGGTGTTTGGCTATTGACTAAGACGTTTTCTCCTGTATTTTGAAACATTTGTAACACTAATATTGAAACAGCCTGTCAGACATGTTTTCCTGGGTGTAGTCCCATTTGCCTTCCCACACCTGTTCAACTTGTTTCTCTATGGATCCACTTGTTACGAAGTGCTGTCAAGTCAGTTCCAACTCACAGCAACCCTGTACAGAGGTTCTAATCAGCTGCTGGGTTTGAACTGTCGACCTTGTGGTTCACAGTGCAGTGCTGATCCTACAACGCCACCCCAGTATCTACTTGTAGACTGTTATAATTTCTGTATACATCTGTTTTGAGACTTTTTTTTCTAGCTTCCTGTTAACTTTTCATGCCTTTACCCCCTTCCTTTTGCTTATATTCCCGTCCTTCATGCCTTTCTCCACTGACTGCTGCTGGCTTTTCTTCAGTCTCAGTCGTCATATTAGATTTACTTCCTACCCACTGCACCACCTCCACCAGTTGCTGTTTGATCACTTCCACTCATGGTAATCTGCTGTGTATGTCAGGGAACTATGCCCCCATAAGGGTTTCAGTGGCTGATTTTCAGACGATTGACACATCTCTCTTCCAAGGCACCTCAAACCTCCAGCGTTATCAGCAGCAGTCCATTTACTTCATAAAAAATTATAGAAACAACAGTGATAGCCTTCTTTACCTATGTCAGAAAGAAAGATGATTTTGCTTTAGTTCAGCTTTTGAGACAACATAGTTTTGCCTCTGCAGGCCCTCAGGACAGTAGTCTTCAGTATATTCAAGGCTAAGATACATGCTAAGGCTGTGTGCCAAGGTTTCTAGACTCTGAAGATGTTGAAGATGATACATGTTAAAAGTAGTATCTGTCCTATGAGGACAATGAGAAGTTGCTTTTAGGACTCAGTACTAATAGACTAGTTTTGTTTTTAAAAATCATGAAAGGAATTTATTAGAAGAGTTTGAATGTACATATGCAAAGGATAGCCTTCTAGTTGGACCCTTACCTGACTACCTATGATAAATATTTTTTCTCTTTTAAACATATGTAAAAAATCATGCAACTGATTGGAAACAAAACAAAAACTGTGTGTCAAATTTGTGTAACAGCACTTTGGGCTTCATCTTCTTTGTTCAGATCCCGCTGCTATTATTTTATCACTTTGTTTTCCTAGATTTTGTCATTTTGTAAGAAGCACAAAATTCTTTCTAGAACAAAGTCTAGGAAGGAAATTACTAGCCATGGCCAAATATTATGGGTAGATTTTGATGAGTTACACATTGTTATTCTGATCATTGAAAAGGTCTTTTATTACCCCCAGATTAAAAACAAAATTATATTTTGTTCATAGAAACAAACATAATATGGTTTCCATAAGAGAAAATACTTAGGATTCTATCTTCACATTTTGTTTTTAATGTGGTTAAGTCTAACTCACTGGTTGTTTTACTTTACAAACCAGAATGACAAATTAATGCTAATACTGACCACAATTTATGGTCAGTGTCAGCATTTATTAGTTGGTCTATCCAGTTATAAAATATAAGGCCCTAAAGATCGAACCCCTGAGACCGGTGGTTGATGCTTGCAATACTGGCAGGCTATAAGATACCTTGCTTTCCAAAGAGGAGGTACTCTTGGAAATAATGAAGAATGAAATCATTTTATCTGGTATCCTTGACTAATAGCAACAGCATCACCTGGCCAAGCTGTACAGGGCAGACCTCTGACACAAACCCCAACAGTCAAGTTTGGTGGGGAGGCCAGTCCTCTTGAGGTGTGTTTGTTCCAGGGATATTGCAGAGCTACAAAGGAGACTTTTTCAGCTAACAATTGTAATACCCAAGTGTGTTACATTATTGGGAAACACAGGAATATCAAAAAAGAAAAAAACACCTACCTGTAAAGAATTTACTACAAACCTGGTTTTTATACAAATGTTGGAAAAACAATATCAAATGACGAGAGATAAGTGTGTTTTGTATAGAATATTTCCTGGAGGTGAAATTTTTGTTAGCCTTATATTTCTTGGAATTTATTTTTCTTAACTGTTAGAATGTAAATTACGTGTAAACTTGGTATGTGCACTGCTTTTAGAATTTTAGAATCCTTAGCTGACTAAGTAACATTATTGAACCGTGAATTGGGGTTTTTTTAAACCAGTCACTGTGAACTGTCCTTTTAAAGTAAATGTGTCCATTAACACTGTAAGTGGCTATTTGAAAGGCGTCTTAAGGAAGAGCATCTGAGGTGGGAAGACGTGGAAGCAAGAAGCATAGAGAGAAAAAAATTTCATGAATACTTTTAACCTTTAGGTTTTCTAATTTGTCTATATGGAAAGGGAATTATAGAGTTGGAAGCATTAGACAATTATATGGGAAGGTATCTAAGATACTGTAACCACTAATGTAAATTACTTCTCTATGTGTCACTATCTGTGTAAGAAGTGAAACCTACATAGCTTGTGGAGTTCATGTCCTTGATTGCTGTTAAGATTTGTGGACATATAATCCTGAATCTCATCTGCTTGTCAAGAATATACCTTGGATATAGTGTATCTTAAGGAGCTCTGGTAGCGTAGTGGTTACGAATCGGGCTGCGAACCTTAAGGTCAGCAGTTCGAAACTACCAGCCACTCCGCGGGAGAAAGATGAGGCTTTCTACTCCCGTAAAGATTTACACCCTCGGAAACCCTGTACAGGGTCGCTATGGGTCGGACCCGACTCGATGGAACTTAACAACAACATAGTGTATCTTATTTTAACTCAACCATATCCCTATTTATTGAACTTTATATATAAATGTATACTATTTAAATGTTTTAACTCAGTGACATTTTAAGAGGTTGTATAGAAAAAAGTGAAAATTTAAATGTAAGTGATGTGAGGATCAATAGTGCCAATGAAATGATCTTGTCATGTTATATATTCATGTCAACTTACTTGGTAGTTTTTTAAAACTTTTCTCATATTCTGTTGTCTGAACATGTCAACCATAATGACAAAACTCATGTGTAGCATGTATATCCTGTCCTTCTTTTCCAACAGCACTCAGAAACAGAGACTGTTCATCTGTTTATCCCAGCCTTATCGGTCGGTGCCATTATTGGCAAGCAAGGACAGCATATCAAACAGCTATCTCGATTTGCAGGAGCTTCAATTAAGGTACTGTTCTGCTAACTGGAGCTCTCCTAGTACTTTTAAGTTCAGTAAGTTACAAACTCATGAGTCATCTTGTCACTCGTCAATTGTAACTGTGAGGGTTACATAAGGATGTGACAGAAATCCTCTAAGTTATGTCTCTCTGGAAAAAGGCAGTTGGGAGGTAAGTAATCTAAGGCTCGTATGGTGGCTCCTCCCTGCCAAATCCCTGAACCTTGGGTACATTCTAGCTGTTCTTCCCCAGATGTAGCCTTGGTCCTCATGGTCCCAGATGCACTAATTAGCTCCCTAGCAATTGTCTGTTGCCCCGCAGTAGAAGAGGGTACAACAAAGAGGTTTTCTCTTAAGGAAGATTCTGCTAGTATGGTGTAATTTATTTCTAAGTGTGTTCCATTGATCAGAACTTGTTCACAAGGCCAAATGTTGGTGAAGGGGCAGCTGGGAAATGTCCATTTGTGATCAGCTAGCTAACCTTTACTATGAAATATTGCTTAACAAATACTGGGAGAAAAACAATGGGTTCTGTCATATAGATGATTGTATGCTCTCAAGTATATATTTTAATATGCTGCAAATTTGAACACCAAATAAGTGGCCTGTTTTTGTTTTAAACTATGAACAAGTTGGTATTGATACTTTTCTCAGCATGGGAGAAAGATGAGGCTTTCTGTTCTATAAAGATTCACAGCCTTGGAAAACCCTGTGAAGGGTCTCTATGAGTCGGTACCAACTCGAGGGCACACCACCACCACCACCAAACACTACTACAGAAGAATGGTTACTAAATACTGGACAAATAAAACTCAATCACACTTCTAGATATTTACCCAAGAGAAATAAAAACTTAGGTTAACACAAAAACCTTTACTCAAATGTTTATAACATCTTTATTCATAACTTTCCCCAAATGCAAAGAAAACGACTGCCCTTTATCTGGTGAATGGATAAACAATGATCCATCCATACAGTATTACTCAATAAAGAAAAGGAACAATCTACTGATACATGCAGCAAGTTGGATAGGTCTCAAATGTATTGTTAAGGGAAAGAAGTCAAAATTTTCAATGACATTCTAGGAAAGGGAGAACTACAGAGACAAAAAACAAATCAGTATTGATAGGATTTGGGAGTGAGGGAGCGAGGAAAAAGAAACTGTACAAGGAAATGTTAGGAAGTGATAGAACTGTTCTGTATTGATGTTGGAGATTGTCACGTGCCTGTGTATTTATCAACTCATAAATATAGAGACTGGGTTTTAAGGTATGTAAATTATAAAATAATTAAAAGTGAGAGAATACATACAGAAAAAGATTTCTTACAGCAGAGACAGCCTTATTTGAACATGGAATCCAGTCAAAATAAATGAGTAAAGAAAATGACCTGGTAAAAGATCAAGTGGTAAACTAGCTTGACTGTCCTACTAATTGCCAGGTTAATGAGCTAAAAATAAATCTTGGACACATGCTCACACAAAGAATCCAGTAGATTCGTTTTAGAAAAATAGCAATGAACATTTTATGTACAAGAAAAATTCAGAGGCTCAGTTCTTATACTTACTGGCTCCCATGGTGGTTTTTTAATGAGGTAAAATGTTTTTGTTTCCAAAACGTCTGAAACCAGGCATAATCTGAGTCATCTCTTACAACTTTGGTATAAATTTACACATCCCACGGAGTGGCTGGCAGGCTCAAACCATGGAGCCATGGCGAGATACATACATAACATTGTTGTTGTTAAGTGCTGTCGAGTTGGTTCCGACCCATAGCGACCCTGTACAGGGTTTCCGAGGGTGTAAATCTTTACGGGAGTAGAAAGCCTCATCTTTCTCCCGTGGAGCAGCTGGTAGTTTCGAACCGCTGACCTTAAGGTTCGCAGCCTGATTCGTAGCCACTATGCTACCAGAGCTCCCATAGGCACATAATATTTATCCCCAAACCATAATTATGTTCACTTAATGGACATTTCTATTGTTCCTAATTCTCTCATACAGTTTAATGATGAGCAAAACTTTTAACAAAATTGTATACCACCTTTTTTTCTGTAGCACCTGTTTACAGAACTAGGTGTGGTTAAGTCAGAAGGCATGTGAGTTTTTCAGCTTAAGAGACAGCAGTCTACAGGCCTCATCAGTGTAGGGGTGCCCTTAGCCACAGCCCTTTATCCCCCGTATTGACAAAGGTGTTTGGGGAAAAAAACCATGTACATGAGTTTAAACAGTTACTTTAAAACAAAGACTGTAAGAAGGGAAAGAAGATCAATGGAAATGGAACCGTTGTAAATGTTTGTGAATTGTAATGCATGGAACCAATGTTACTGAATAATCTGTATAGAACTTGTGGAAGGGAACTGAAATTACTGTGTTAACCACCTTCACCGAAAAGACAGTGAAAAATTGTTTAGAATGGTATTTTCTCTCTAGGGGTTTCCTGTGAATAATCTTGAGAGTTTGATCAAAAAGAAAATAATTATAGTTGTTTTATAAGCTTAAAAATAGTATCAATTTGGTCTAGATGACAGAAATATTAGCTTGATTTTGAGGGAGGAAGAAAGCATGATTTCATTAAAAGCAAATTCTTTGATTTTAAATATATACAGGAAAAGGTCTAAAAGACTGTATTTTAAATTTGGGGTGATTGTTAGTTTTAGCTTATTCAGTCCAGTCCAGTCCTGGTGTGCTATAAGATAATCACTGGACCACAAAGTCGTTTTGAACTGCAACAGTCAGTAGTTCAAATCCACCAGCCGCTCCTGGGAGAGTCACTATGAGACGGAACCCGCAGAACCCGCTTGAAGGCACTAAACTACAAACAACAATTTTTACATAGTGTTAAGGTGGATTTTAAAATGAGAATGTACTTCTTGATGAACGTCTGGCATAATGTTTTTCTTTAAAAAGGACTCCTTAGAGTCCTGGGATCCAAAATGTTCTCTAACTATCACCTTGGAGCAATGCTGGATTTCTTTTCCCTTCAACAGTCTCGTGCACCTTAACCCCACAGGGATTTCAGAATGATTTCATATACTAGCCAAAAATGGTGGTTAACCCCACAGGGATTTCAGAATGATTTCATATACTAGCCAAAAATGGTGGTGGTGGTGGTGAAGTGCCACTGAATCAGTTCTGACTCACAGCAACCCTGTATGGACTTTCTGAGGCTGTACCTGTTTACATGAGCAGAAAGCCTCATATTTCTCCCACAGAGTGGCTGGTGAGCTCGAACTGCCAACCTTGTGGTTCACTTCATTGCTTCTTTTGTCAAATTAATGTTAGTTCATTTCCTGCTACTCAAATGACATACTTGGAGGAATTTACTAATAAGCCTTACATTTGTAAACCTAGGGAAAAAAATCTGTGAAAACAGAACAAACTAATTTTCTTTTTAAACTTTATGTAAGAAGTTTTATAACCTAGATATGGAATCCTGGTGTGGCACTGGACTGCTAACCACAAGGCTGGCAGTTCAAACCTGCCAGCTGCTCCCTGGAAACCCTAATATAAGGGTCAGTCACTGTGAATCAGAACCAACTCCATAGCAATAAACCATCACCACCACATCAACATAATTAAAACGCAGTGTTCTTTCCCATAAGGACAGGAAGGTCGGTCTGAGGCTGTGTGCAGTCAGACAGACACAGACAGGAAGCCCAGGGGATTCGGACAGTGGGACCAGAGCACACTGACTGAGCACCGCTGGTGTAAGGATTAGCATTACCAGCTGGGAGACAGACTTGGCTCTCCCTCCAGCTCTGTTAGCTGTGTGATCTTGTGCCAAGCAGCTCCACTTCTTTGCCTGTCAGTTTCCCATTTGTAAAGTGGAGGCGGTGTCTCATTAGGATGTAGTAAAGATGAACTGTGATTGCACATGAGTTTTGCACAGTGTCAATTAAGACTGTGTGGGGCAGGAGCCTTAATGGACTAAATCACCTTAATCACTGCCCCTCAGGGTAACTTTTTTCTCCAAGATTTTCTTTTCTATTCAGTCACTCATATTGCAAACAGAAGCTAATTGTTCCTGGCACCTGAAAACAGCCTAACGTTACATTGTTGGTGGGCCTGTTACAGATCGCTCCAGCTGAAGCACCAGATGCAAAAGTGAGGATGGTGATTATTACCGGGCCCCCAGAGGCTCAGTTCAAGGTATGAGCTCTAACAGGCTGGACAGTTACAAATGATGGATGTGTACAGTGAATGACGTTTGTTCAAGAACTTCTGTTACCTGATTTCCCATCCCCCCCTTATATACACTAGAAATCTGTTGGAAATTCAGGTGGCTAAGAGCAGCATAGAAACAGTTCCTTAATGGCTGCTTATAGGATTTGTTGAATTTACCTGTCTCCAAAAGTGAATTTGCTCAATGGCCTTTAAGAGGTGAGGTGAGACCATAGACTCCTGTCTCTCTAGTATGAATGATACTGACAAGCTACTGTCTCATCTGTAGGCTCAGGGAAGAATTTATGGAAAAATTAAAGAAGAAAATTTTGTTAGTCCTAAAGAAGAGGTGAAACTTGAAGCTCATATCAGAGTGCCATCCTTTGCTGCTGGCAGAGTTATTGGAAAAGGAGGCAAAACGGCAAGTACTTGAGCAAAACCTTTGCAGCGGTATCAATAGGACAAGCACTGACAGGTACCGAGGGAGAAGTCCAAGTTCCTGATTTTGGCTAATGCATGAGTCAGGACCAGCTCGGCCAAGGTTGGAAAGATTGCCTTTTGTTCTTCCTGAATGTTGGTGCCAGCTGATACTGAGACCACCTATGAGAGAAGGCGGTTCTGTTTCTAAGAGGCATTAAACACTCTATTGGTACAGCCTTACCTTTTAATTTTTATTGCACAAACCCAACATCATGAAAATTAGAAAGTGTCATCTACACTTAAACCCTCTATAACTGAGCAAAGAAAACGGGTTCCAGTTTTAAACACATTATTTTAAGCAAGTTTCAAAACTATTTACAATTAAAATATCTGGTTTGGGATCTGGTTCAGCCATTCACTTATAACATTGAGCAAGTCAGTTTCTTTGGATAAGCGTTGATATTAAACACCTTGAGGTGTACGGGCAATACTAACCGTAACAAGCTTGTAAGATTTATTAGTTGAATTCATATTCGGGAATAAGCATCTTAAACATGTCCCACTTAACATGATTTGTATTTATCTTTTCTAGGTGAATGAGCTCCAGAATTTATCAAGTGCAGAAGTTGTTGTCCCTCGTGATCAGACACCTGATGAGAATGACCAAGTGATTGTCAAAATAACTGGTCACTTCTATGCTTGCCAGGTAACGGGGTGCTGCTTTCTTACATGATAATTAAGATCTTTGCTTTTTTTCTCAAACTGGAAACAATTCTCTGGGACCCTCCCATCCCCCAAGAGAAATACATAGTCGTTTAGTGCTTAACGCTTTTAGTCCTCCCCCCTCCCCCCCCTTTTAGAGAATGATTTCAGACTCTACTAGCAAACTGATGAGTATATATTCTTGATCTGTTCTTATTCATCACATGAATTTCTATTTGGAGTTGTTAACATTAAGAGTTTAAAATAACTTTTAGTAATTTTTTATTAGGTAAAACATTCAGAGCTCTCTCCTTTTGCAGCTTGCCCAGAGAAAAATTCAGGAAATTCTGACTCAGGTAAAGCAACACCAACAGCAGAAGGCTCTGCAAAGTGGGCCACCTCAGTCAAGAAGAAAATAAAGGCTCAGGAAACAGCCCACCACAGAGGCAGAGATGCCAAACCAAAGACAGATTGCTTAACCAACAGATGGGCGCTCAACCCCTACCCAGAATCACATGCACAACTTGTACCTAGCCAGTCGTTTCTTTGAGGACCAGGCAACTTTTGAACTCCTGTCTCTGTGAGAATGTATACTTTTTGCTCTCTAAGATGTATGACACCCAGCTTTAAAAAGAGTTTAAGGGGAGGAGAAGGGAGCCACAGTAGCTCTGCACTTCCATGTGGTTGTGTTCTCACAGTGTAAAAACTATCTCCCCAGGAATTGATACTCGCCCAGTAACACCACAGACTGGCTTAATGATGCAATTACTAAGTTCATTAAATAAATTAAGTATGGATTGCTCCTAAATCCAATAGTTAAAATTGGATCCAAATAGAATTATCACAGAAACTTAAATGTTAAGCCACTAGCATAGAAAAACCTGTTTTATTTTTGTCTAACACTAACATGAATAACCTAAGGGAAGTGCTGACTGGTGTTGGCAGGGGTGTTAAATGTGCATTTTGACTCAACTACCTCAGGTATTCAGTAATGCAATGAAAAGCAAAATTGTTCGTGGTTTTTTTTTTGTTTTTTTTTTTGGGGGGAGGTGGGGAAATTTTATATACTTTATAAAAATGAAAATCCAACCTTTTTTTAAAAAAAAAAAAAGTTTAATCAGCTACCAGCTAACAGGAAAATAACTGAGGAAAGGATTTTACTTCTGGCTGATGACAGTAAAGTTGGAAAAATGTTTTTTGAAGCTTTTGACACAGTTATCAGTCAGTAAATATTCAAAGATGTGGAGCAGTGCCTATGTTTGGAAAGCAGCAATACCTTTTGCTTGTTTGTTTATTAATGGTAGGGAAAGTTTTTGATGGTACTAACAGAGCAAAGTGGTGGCAGGTTTGGGAGCGGCTAGTTTAAATTGGCTTTGGGAGACCTGAGTTTTTCATTTGGGTCCATGATTGAATACATATTATTTTTTTGTGCTTTGGACTCTCACTAAGGAAAGTAAGTGCATCAATTAAGAGATACAGCCCCTGTGGACTTGAAACTGCTTGAAAACAGGAAGCTTCCCCTCATCTTCCAGGATGCTCAGTTTGTCAATACATGCCAGCCCAGCTGTCTACGCTTTCAGCAGGCCCCAAAACAAGAGCTCTGTGATGAGCACTGGGGCAGTCAGAGATGGTATGACAGTGTGTGAAGGTGCAACAACACCTGTGAATCTAGGCACTATCTGTGGGCCTCACTAAGCTATTTTAAAGATTTTTAAGCGATGAAAACCAAGAAAAAGGCCACTTAAAATACTACAAAAATTGCAGCAGAATTTCTCGTACACTCTGCAACCAGCTGTTTGAAAAGTCAGTCAAAAGGTAGGGGATACATGAAAAGAACTTTGGGAATATAATTTGAATGACTGTGATACAATCTTCACCTTTAATAATGAATGAACTTGTTTGCTCAATTCTTAATTGGATGGCAAAGCCCGGTACAGACAGTTGTGTGGGTGGTCTCCAAGGCCGTGCTGCTCGGAGTTATTTGTGTGTTGCTTTCTGTTCATAAGATGATCACAGTCACCACGTTATACTGATCTGAAGGGCATATGTAATAACCTTAAGAAAATTGTTTTGCCTCATTCTTATTTCAAGATAAATTTTACATGGCCTAGGTAAGTTTTTCTGAAGATCAGCATGCCAATTAGTCATTTGAAAATGGTTTGAAAAGTTTTCAGAAAAGCAGTTTATTTTGTAGTTTTAGCCAAAAGTGCCCTTTTGTCAGTGACTTCATCTAGCACTCATTTGTTTTCATTCAATGAATTAAAATTACAAAAAAAAAAAACCCATGTATTATTAGCTCTCTGGTTGGATTTCAGGTGAGATGTGTTTAATGCCAGAGTTCTTCCTCAATATTTTATTTTTCCAGTATTTGATTTTTCTTTACAAATAGGTGCTGCATTTCTATCTGCTGGTTTAAATTCTGTCATGTTTCACTTCTAGCGTTTCAGTGTGGAAGATGGTAATTTGGAGTATCTGGTAATAATAGCTAGGAAATCCATCAATTGTAACTGAGTTTTGTACTCACCATTTATGGATCATTCTTCATCTATAATATGCCCCCAATGCAGCTTCAGTTTCCAGATACCTTTATGCAGAATAAAATTTTTCATCATTAGATGGAGTTTGATGTGTATTTGTTTTATTTTTGGCTTTTGATATGAATGTAATAAATGTTCTAAATTTAGTCAAACTAAGAGCTTAGATTTTTAGCGACATGATGTCAATCACCAGTGTCTCGTGGTAGGATGTTTATTTCACCATGCCATGGAACTTGTGTGAACCTTGATAATACTGTTGGATAAAATACTATCAAACAACTTCTCCTACCTTCCCAAAACAAGCTTGCCTTTCAGTAGCATGGTAGATTTGGATAATTTTTAGGATGCATGAGACCTGAAACTTGTCAAAAGTTTAGCCTAAGACTTTAGAAGTTTTGTCCAAGAATATCTTGGTATTTATTGTTATCACATTAATATCTCAAAGAAAAAAATTACTGGATAAATTTGGTAGGTTTGTTTTGTTTGTGGACATTCCACTGTACAGAATAAGATTTTACATGTAACAGTGTTAACTCCTAGAAATCCTGTTGGAATCCCCAGGAAGAGTAGGTGTAAAGATTTTATTTGAACCTACTGTTTTTAGTGGAGTCCTGGTGTGGCACTGTGGGTTAATGTGCTAGACTGCAAAGCCGGCAGTTCAAGCTCACCAGCTGCTACTTGGAAACCTTATACAGGGTTGCTATGGGTCGGAACTGACTCGACAGCACCTAACAGCTACAATCTCTAAGTCTCTTAAGTGTCAGCATGAGGCAGACAAGACTCGTTAATTTAAAAAAAAAAAAACAACCTCTATTTTTAGAGAAAAATCTGAAATGACTAAAGCAGTTCATATTAATTTTTATTCATACTTGAACTCCTCTGGTGTGAGGGATGAAGAAGTGTTGTCTTCTATTCCAAGAATAAAGTCTTCAGGTAATGTCTCAGATGCTATCTGAGTTAACTGGTCATCATAAGAGCGCAGTGTCCATAATTTTTCTAATTCATAGATCTCTCTGGTTTCCGGAAGCATCAAGTGAATCACCATGCTGCCTATCAGGGACATATAAAAGAGTTACAATGATGAAGCAGTCCATTTCCTTTTAATATTGTAATCTTACAACCTCTGTGGCTAGTATGACTGAAGAACCATGCTCTAACTCCTTAAGACGTGGAATTAGGTAGAATGCCCTACCCCATCAGAAGCTGTGCTGTGCACGTATTACTGTGTGGTACAGAGCATTATAGTAACATTTACTTTGTGCTTTCTTGTCAAGTTTTATTTGGAAGATAATATTCTAAGGGTATCACATTTCTATACATTCTATGGGCAAAACAGTAACTGCCCTATCTTTCCAAGGATATTAGTATAATGAGTAGCCTGAAGTCGAAAGGAATTCTGGCAAAGTATACACATACAGTAATTAAAAATAACTTGGGCGGGGCGGTGAGGACACTGCAAAGCATCCTATGTTGCACAGAATAGTAACTCCTCCAATAAAATTAACTAAAAATGTCAACAGTGCTAGCTAGGGCTGTGAAACCTGACATTACAGCCTTGAAATGCAACCAGAGCCACAGGAAGGCACTTACTGCCCACTATATAAGACTCAGGTTCCTCTCTGCTAACACACTGGGCTGCAGGCGTCCTAGAACCCTCTGTTTCCTGTGGACTTGGGGAACTGCTGTAAAAAAGCCAGTTGCTACTGGGAGTCATCTTTCTTGAAATTGGCAACTTGTTAGTTTACAGATAGGGGTAAAATCACAGATCCTACACAGGTCTTGACATATGATTATTAATTATAAAGATTATAATTAATGAAGTAATCCCAGATCCCAATATTAATACCCACACTTGTTCTTCCTTTTCAAGATTTCAGGTCACCCCTTTCAGCTCCCCGACCCCAAGCCTTTCTGTCCTGTTTCTATGCTGTCCATCTTCCAAACCCATGTGGTTCATTTTATATTTATATACCATCTTTCATCAGTACATCTAGCATACTTTGGTCAGACAAGGATTAAGTAAAACTCGTTACTTTTAAATTCTAAAAGGAATGACAGATACTCAGAAATTGATCTTAACCCTGTTAAAGTCAATTGAATATTAATACAATTTCATATGTTTACCTGTAAAATGTACCAAAATAACTTACCAATGTCCATGCAGAGCCAGTCGTCAGAGTCCTTCCCTTCTATCTTAACATAAGGGTCACTTTGACACTTCAGGAATTTGTACTGAAAACAAGCCAAGTCATATATAAAAGGGGGGCAGAGGCAGGTCTGCAGTCTGATGGAAGGTCTGATGACATACATCTTCGTCTTAAATTTGGGAACCAGTTCAGTCATTCCTACAGCCTGACTCTGCATTGCTTTTTTCCCCTTCATACTGGTACCTAAAATTTTTGTAATAGTCCTTGCCAAGTCCAGTACTCACTTCTAAGTCTTCACCTTACTCCATTCCATACTCTTCTCACCTGCCTCCCATACTGTCATCTTCTGCTGTCATGTTGTACCAGAACCCTTCCCCAGGCAATCTCAACTGTCATCTCTATGACTGATTTTCAACAGGGTGAAGGGCACATTCCCCTGGAGAACGGTACAAAATCAACTAACTGGTGACTTCCAGCTTACTTTCTTCCTCATTAAGTTACATAATCAGTTCAGTTCAGAAATGAACTGTCTTCCCTTTCCTCAACTAGCTCTTTTTCATCTTTATTTTCACATACCCAGCAGTGTTTGGGAACACTGGATTTACTCAGACATTTGAATTAAAATCTAGACTACCACTGTCCAGTAGACTTTCACAATAATAGAAGTGCCGTCCAGCATGATAGCTAGTAATCAACTGTGGATACTGGCTACCAACTGGACAATGCAGCTCTAAAAGTCTCCCTGGGTCTATTATCTTCTAGATTGCCTCAGGTTAGTTTTCAAACTTTTTCCTTGTGGTTATATGAATTTAAAATATCTAGATTCAATAGGACTAGATATTTATCTCATACCTTTTACTATCACGGATATAAAAGACCCTCATACAAATTTTGAAAATGTGGGCTTCTCATGCAACCTCATATGACAAGTGTATTTTCAAAATGTTGCTCCTCAGCCTGATGCTACTGGCCCAAGAGAAAACAGTGAGCACCTTACCATTTTCATAATGTAGTAGGCCATGGCATGTAAGTGGCGGGTGGAGGTTCCGCTCCCAATCACAAAATAATCTGTATATTTCATCTCTGGAGGAACCTTGATAACACAAATGTCTCTTGCATTTTCTTGCCTCAGAAGTGATACCAGCATATCTATGTCAAACTGTGGACCAGTGTGATCTGAAATGAACAAAAGGTTTGTTTGTCAGATAGCTAAGTAATAGGCAGACACTGTGTGTACTCAGAGGAGTTCCTAAGTGACTCAAACAGTTAAATTTACTTGGGTGCTCACGAAGTTTAAGGAGCTCTGGTAGCATAGTGGTTACGAATCAGGCTGCGAACTGCAAGGTCAGCAGTTCGAAACTACCAGCTGCTCCGCAGGACAAAGATGAGGCTTTCTGCTCTCAAAAAGATTTACAGCCTCAGAAACCCTGTTCAGGGTCACTATGGGTCAGAACCGACTCAACAGCACTTAACAAACAACCACCAAAAGTTTGGGGGGTGGAGTCTAGGCAGAAGCATCTTGGAAGAAAGGCCTGGCAATCTACTTCTGGAAAATCAGAGCAAACTCAGAACTACTGACACACATGGGATGGTGATGAGTCAGAATCAGCTCAAGGACAACCGGTAGTGCGTGTTACATGCTCAAGCTGCATATGCAACTGTGGAATAGCTAATCCAAAATGTTTTAGAAGACCACAGGGCCCATGAATCCTGGAAGATGAACTGTAAGTGTCCAAGCTTTATAGTCAAGAGTACTCAGGCTACAGAGTCACTGTAAACACACTGTTATTACCACAATGAAAAAGAGCCATACATCAACAAATTATTTGTTCTTTAGTAATTGAAGAAATGAGCAATAAACCTCAAAAAGAAAGATCATATACAGAAGGGGAAAAAAAACAGCACAAGTTATAGAGAGCTGGTGCTATTTATTGTAAGGCATATTAAATTGAATCTCAGACATAGAAGATCACACAAGGTCTCTGTGTCAGAAGCACTTTACAACAATTGAGTTGAAAGGGCTCCTTAAGTATCTGGTACACTCCCTTCACTTGAAAAATAAGAAACTTGAGGTGTAACAGAATTAATGTGTTGGCCAGGGTCACCCAGCTTGTCAATGTGAGCTGAAACTTTCTCATTTTTTACCCTTAAAAGTTTCACTTAAAAAGTCACCTGCCTCAAATTTATATGCAAGAGCAATGGACCCTAAATAGCCATTGCCAACCCTCACCCCCAAAATACTTGAATAAGATTACAGCGTAGGGAAGGCTCACATTTCTTGATTTCAGAGCCTAGTATATAAAGCCACAGTAATTAAAACAGCCTGGTATGGATAACAGATAAATAGACAAGTGGAATAGAATGAGAGTCTAGAAATCCATACATCCAGAGTCAACTGATTTTTGACAAAGGTGGTATAAGGTCATTCAATGTGTAAGTAACAGTCTCTGACCAGACAATGCTGGGGAAAATTGGAAAAGAATGAATGAGGACTAAGCCTCACACCACACACAAAGCCAAATCACAGAAGATGAAGGATATAAATGTGAACGTTTAAACCATAAAAATAGAAGAAAATACAGGGATGAGACTATGTGAGCTAGTTTTTAAAACACAAGCAGCAAATAAATGAGACCTCAAAAATTAAATATTTTTGTTCATGAAAGAATATTACCAATGTAGTGAAGAGACAAACTACAGATGGGAAGAAAAATATCAGGTCTGGTAAGGAGCTCTGGTAATGTAGTGGTTACGAATCGGGCTACGAACCACAAGGTCAGCAGTTTGAAACTACCAGTTGCTCCATGGGAGAAAGATGAGGCTTGAAGTTAGCAGCCCAACTCGTAACCACTAAGCTACCAGAGTTCCTTCATTAGCCATTAAGGAGATGACAATCAAAACAACAATGAGATACCACCTCACACACACCCATTAGAATGGCAAAGCAAAATGGAAAATCATAGGTGTTGGTGGGGTGCAGAAACTGGAACCCTCTTCCACTGCTAGTGGGAATGTAAAACCGTACGTTGTTAAGTGACATTAAATCAGTTCCAACTCATAACGGCCCTGTATAGTGTTTTTGAGGAGTGACTAAGTGGGCCTGTACTGCCAACCTTATGGTTTGAAGTCCAGTGTCGATTCTACAGTGCCACACCAAGAGTCAAAAACAGTGTAGCCACTGGAAAATATTTTGGTAGTTCCTCAAAAAGTTGAGCCTAGAAATACCATTTTAACCAGCAATCCCAGTCCTAGGTATGCACCCAGAAGATGTAAAAGTAGGAAAGCACGCAGAAACCTGTACAATAATGTTCACTGTGGCACTATTCACAACAGCCCCAAAATGTAAGCAACCAAACGCCCAGCATATGAATGGATAACAAAATGTATTATATACACACTGAACTATTATTACTCATCCTTAAAAAGAAATGAAGTCCTGATACTTGCTACAACATGGATGAACCTACAAAACAATATGCTGAGCAAAATCAGTTACCAAAAGACAAATACTGTATGATCTTACTTATATGAAGTGAGTAAATATATAGAAACCAAAGATGATTGATTAGTGGTTACCAGGGTGCAAAGGAAAGGGAAAGGCTTTGCTTAGTGGGCAAATTTAGAAAAGGGTATCAATCAAGGTTGCACAACATGAAAATGATCATTGTTAGTACATTGTACATGTGGAAATACTAACACACTGGACTGCAAAGTTGGTCTGAACCGCAAGCAAAGCGAACTCTTCAACAACTTAAATCTCTTCTCCATTTATATTGATGGTGTTTATGGGTCCAGTTATGAGGATTTTTTCTTTACACTGAGAGGTTCAGTTCATACTGAAGGCTATGGTCTTTGATCTTCAGTATTTTAAGTCCTCTGCTTCAAGCAAGCAAGGTTACATTACCTGTATACTGCAGGTTATTAATTAGTTTTCCTCCGATCTAATCCTTCCCACACACTACCCTTTTACAGATGGGATCAGTTTATTATCTCCCAAGTTTCTAAAAACGTTTACAGTGAGTTGCAGCTGCCATGGGACTGATTTTGACTCAAGACAGCCTTGTAAAGGAGCTCAGTGATAGCTCTACTGTAGTCAGCTGGAAGGCAGTCAGTTCTGACATATGGAGACCCCACTGTCATTGATGGCAAGTGCCATCATGTCGGTTCCATTTCACAGCTACCCTATAGAGGGTTTACAAGGAGAAGAAGCTTATGGGTTTAAACTGCTAATCTTGTGGTTAGCAGTCCCGTGCTTATCCTACAGCACCACATCAAGACTCCATACTGATGCTATGTTATTACCGTTGTGTGCTGGCAAGTCAGTTCTGACTCATAGTAACTCCGAACAGAGTTTCTCAAAGTGGCTGGTGGGTTGAATTGCTGACCTTGTGGTTATCCTACAGCGACCTTATGCTGTTGTTGTTGTTAATTGCTGTCAAATTGGTTCCGGTCCATAGTGACCCTGTATAAGGTTTCCAAAGAGTGGCTAGTGAGCTTGAACTGCCGACCTTGTGGTTCAAACCAACTTTGTAGTCCAGCGCATTAACCCACAGCATGGCTGCTCCAAGGTTGTAATCTTTAGACATTAGAGAAGATACATTAAAGAAGACTCATTAACAATCTGAGATATGTAAATGATCACTTCCTGGAAGCAAAGAGGACTTGAAGTACTAATGAAAATCAAAGCCTGCAGCCTTCAGTATGGACTGCACCTCAATGAAAACAAAAATTCTATCAACTGGCCCAACAACATCAGGATAAACAGAAAAAACTGGAGTTGTCAAAGACTTCATTTTGCTTCGATTCACAATGCTCATTGGAAGCAGCAGTCAAGCAAACAAATGCTGTATTATACTAGGAAAATCTGCTAAAAAGACCTCTTTAAAGTGTTACAGAACAAGTACGTCATCTTGAGCACTAAGGTGTGCCTAATCCAAGCCAAAGAAAGTTGGCCAATGAGTAATCAAGAAGAATCCATACATCTGAAGTATGGTGTTAGCAAAGAATATTCAAAGTACCATGAACTGCCTAAAGAACCATGGATCTGTCTTGGAAGAAGTACAGACTAAATGCTCCTCAAAAGCGAGGATGGTGAGACTTCATCTCCCATACTTTGGAAATGCTGTCAAGAAAGACTAGTCATTGGAAAAGGACATCATGCTTAGTAAAATGAAAGATCAACAAAAAAAAAAGGTAGGCCTCCACCAAGATGGACTGGCACAGTGGCAGTAACAATGGGCTCAAACATAATTGTTTGACAATTAAGGGACAGGACAGTGTTTCCTTCTGTTGTGCATAGGATCGCTTAGAGTAGGAACCAACTTGAGGGCACCGAACAATAGTAATAACCTAGTAATAACCTTTAGGGAAGCTGAATATATCTTAGTCACTATGGGAGCAGAAAACGTCATCTTTCTTCCACGGAGCAGCTGGTGAGTTTGAACTGCCGACCTTGTGGTTAGCAATCCACGGCTTATCCTAAACACACCTTAAATGGTTGCTGTTGTTAACAGCCATCGAGTCAGTTCTGACTCAGCAGCCCTGTATAGGATTTCAAAGGAGGACTGGTGTGGTTGAAACAACCTTTTCGTTAATGGTGGTAGTATGTCGTGGAGTCAGTTCTGATTCACAGAGACCCTGCATAGGGTTTCCAAGGCTATAAATCTCTACGGGAGCAGAACACCTCATCTTTCTCCCGCGAAACGGCTGGTAGTTTCGAACTGCTGACCTTGGGGTTAGCAGCCCGACTCATAACCATTACGCTACTGATATTCCAGTGCTTATCCTAAGTGCCAAACCAGGGCTTCACACCTTAAAATTGTTGGTAAGTGCTGACAAGTAGGTTCCGACTCATGGTGACCTTGTATAGTTTTCAGAGTGTAGCTGGTGCGTTTGAACCTCGGACCTTGTGGTTAGCAGTCAGTCTGCACCTTAGGTTATTGTGTGCCTTCCAGTCGGCTGACTCACAGCGACCCTGTATAGGGTCGTCTCGCTGCAATTGGTGGGTTTGAATCGTCTACCTTGCGGTTAGCAGCCCAGTGCTTATACTACGCCTGAGACTGTTGCTGTTAAGTGCCACTGAGTAGGCTGTGAATCATAGCGACCCTGTATAGGGTTTCCGAGGAGCGACTGTTTCAAACCGACCTTAGGGTTCAGGGCTTCTCCTGCAGCGACACACACCTCTCTATCTCCTATTAGCGTTTCTTCCCACGCCGTAATTCCTAACCTGGCTCTTGCTCAGAATTACCAAACCGCTACATTCGACCAATCCATTCTCCGGAAACCTACAAGGGGGAGTGGGGGGAGGGAATGTCTTGGACAGCCAGGCTTTCCTGCATCCTCAATGTGAAATATGAATATTGGTGCTAACAATCAATTTTGTGACTCCACGGGGAATACACACAGACGTGAAGCCAGAGCTCCCATATCCGGGGCCGCTCGGGAGAGGATCCATGTCCCTACCTGCAGCGCTCGGTTCCGGGGGTCCCTTCTCGGCTACACCCTCCGCCGGCTCCTCCAGCCGGGTTCCGCCGTGCAGGCAGCGCGCGGGGTCGGAGACTAGGCCGAAGGGCGGGCCGGCGGATGGCCGTTGCAGGGCCAGCAGGCGAGACCGGGTACCCAAGTGCTCTGTGGGTCTTAGTGCGCGGGGCAAGATGCCACGCCGCAGGAGCGGCGCGAGACGCCAAGCGCCACAACTACCCGGCACCATTGCTGTCGCCGCTCTTTGACGTCACGGGACGGGGGCTTAACAGAGCAAGAGCAGGTTCTAATGTTTTTCATTGGCTGAACCTACGCGGCCAGGAATACTACGACACAACGTAGACGAGGCCTGGAAATTCTACGTCATAACGTGGGCGCGGTCAGTTTTCGAAGGCGAGGTCTTGGGCGGTGTCGGATTTGGGAGGAACGTTAGTGACGGAAGACTGAGAGGCTAGGATTTGGAGAAGTCAGAGAACAAATCTAAATTGAAGGTCCCTCTTGCGTTGCTCTGTGCTGTAGTTACGCACTATATCTTCTACTTTTTCTGTCTTCCTGCACTACAATGTAAACACGAAGGCAGGAAAAAAAAAAAAGAAAAGAAAAAAAAAACCTATTCTCTCCTCAAAACCTAAAAATGCTCATGAAACTGACTATACCCCCATGTTGCCTCTGTTGATTAACTGGAATTAAATGGCTCAGACAAACGCTGTGAAACTAGCTGGAGAGGATGGTGGTACCAACCAAACTAGAGGTGCCTCAGAAGTCCTGGTGATCCTCTAAGAAAGGGCATAACCTTGAAAATTCTATGGAGCAATTGTACTCTACATACCTGGGGTTTCCAGGCAACGGAGGCATGAGAATGGGCCCCATGGCAACTAACAAGAACAACGTTTACACTCTGTATATGGAGAAGTATCTTCCAGTGTACTGAAGAAAAGGAATGCTGAGATGCTGCTATAAGATTAATAGCGAGAATTGAAAGATACCTGATGGGGGAAAGTGTCTTGTATAGGGGTATACACTTACTGGTAAGCGGGACACAATAGCCAAATTTCTAAACTCTACGTAAATTTTACAAGGAAGGCTTTGTGGAGCTACTAGAACAAACAAACAAACAACAAAAAACATGCTGTGGAGTCAATTATAACCCCTGACAACCCCATGTTACAGAGTAGAATTACTACATAGGGTTTTTTTGGATGTAATTTTCAGGAAAACAGTTCTCCAGGCCTTTCTTTAACAGAGAGGGACTACTGCAACACAGGGAAGCTCTGACCATAAGAGCCACAAATGTCTCAAACATTACGAGGAAAGGGTTTGTGGTAGGTAAACAAGGTATGGAAGCAGATCCCTGAGTCTTTAAGTCATACAAGGAAGAATGTATCTTTGCAATAAATTGTTTCCCCACAACAACAGCAACAAAGATAGGGGCATTTGTTAACCACTGCAGTCTTCCTAAAGCACAGAGTTTAGGTAAAATTCAACTTTGATGGGGGCAAATAGCCCAAATGTCTGGAGCAGTGCCAAGCATATTGCAGGTACTCCAAATGTTTCATTCTTTATTTAATTTCTGGATTATTTTGAAAATTAAAAACAAGACAAAAGTACAGAAACTGATACAAGCACCAGTGAGTACCATCCCAAATATTTGCAAGTTATTCTATTTCTTGAAAACAAATATTATAGATACAATTGATCTCCTCTGCTCTCCAGTTCCATCACCCTACAGGCATTTTGCTATCAGCTTTTGCTATCCATTTCCACATTGGAATCTGGTTGTCCTGAAGACTGCCAGCCTGCATAACCACCCGTATTTGTTAAGGAGAATTTGTCGCTTATCGGCATCATCATTCCCCCAAATCTCCCAACACCAGACTTCAACCAGTCCAGAATCTCCCTGCAATAAATTAATCCATTGTTAGGCAACTTGGACATTGGCTACCCAAAATGGGGGGTGGGGGGCTACAAAGGCAAGAAGTGACTGGCTTACAAGCTTTCAAGAGGGAACCTAGATCCAGAGGGCCTGGAGGAAGTTAGAATCTCCAGTGAGTTGTATTCAATCTGTCTAGGCGGGGCTGATGCAATGAAATGCAGACAGGTCTCTTGTGATACAATAGTGAATAATTGTTATCAGAACAGTTTGTGAGGGTCGGAAGTGTAAAGGTGGATGTTTTATAGCAAGGAGGGGAGTGATTAACTTTTCAGTCTAGGAGCGGAGGTCCCTAGGACCATCAAGGGAGAAGAGCAGAGAGCGGGACCCTACCCAGAGAAGCAGTGATGCCTGAAATGGAACCAGAGATGATGACGTGGAATGATGGGGCAGCTGGAGACTTTAGATCCAGAGAGGGAAAGCAACTGTGTGCTGAAGACCTGGGGGGTACGGGGAAGGATTGCATGGAGGGGATTGTAACCATGGCAATGAGACGAATACGATAGAATGAATGTAAGACTGATGTTCTCCCATGTAAACTATCACATAATTCACAATAAAACATTAAAAAATTAATTAATTAATTAATCCATTGTCAAATCCTAATTATGCTGTCTTCAATAAATTTTTTAAATTATGTATTTGTTTAATACTTAATGCTCATTGATCAAATTACAATTTGGCAGTAAAAATCATATTCCTCAAAGGCATTACATATATATTCAATCAATCTTGCTTCATTCATTTTGCCTATCCATGTCTCCTCAAAGCTGATTAAGAATCCCTGACAAAGTTTTCTAGTTCAGTTTTGCCTCGGTCACAGTGAACACAGTATGAAACTCTGTGCTTCTTCCTAGAGACTTAACAGTGAGTTTGTCTTTTCACTTCATGAATGTAGCATTAACTTATCTGCAGTCCCATGGCACTGAAATATTTCAGGAAGTATACAATCCGTTTTCCAAAGAGCCTGGAAAACAGCAGGTGTTTTATTCAGAAAATCGGACAGAGAAAATATTCCTTCCTTTAGTTTTGTTTAGTGTATTTTTCTCCTCTACAGTTTTAGTTTCATATCACTCTTTTTTTCTGTTTAGTTATTACATTCTTTTGTCTTTTTGCTGTCTTATCTTTTTTCTCCTTTATTATTATTATTGCTGTTGTTTTCTTAGTTGCTTTCTTTTGTTTTGTTGTGTGTTTGTGTGTGTGTGCCCATATAGCACAGACACAACTGCACCCTTTTCAGCCCCACCCACTGGACTTTAGCTAATGCCAGCTTCTATTACACTTGCGCAATTATAGACAGAAGCCAACACCAGCCAAACCTACCCTAAGCTGAGCCTCATGAACAGCAAACAGAGCACTGTACACAACATACTTCCATTTTCTAATCACACCCAGCAGGAGGCAATTGGTGAGACTTTAAGAATACACCAACAATCATCAGTTAAATATAAATGTAACAACAACAACAATAATGTCTTGAACACAACAGGCAATTTCAGTTCACACAAAATGGGTCAAACAGGTAACCAACATGTAGAGTCACAAATATTTCTGTGGAAGAAAAGACCATGGAACTGCCTTAGAAAGAATTCAAAATAATGCTATTTAGTTACATTCAATGGGTTGAGAAAATGATCGAAGAAAGCAAGAAGAACACAAATAATTTTAGAAGAATTCAGGAAAACCCTACAAGAATAAATGGGTAAAATAAATGAAAAACTATAAAACAAGCAAATAGATATCCAGAAGATTACCACTAATATTTCTGAAAGGGAAGAAGAAGAAGAAAACACCAAAAGAGCAGGAGTAGATTTGAATCAATGGAAGTCATAATTAGTAAGCTTGAAGAGAAATTTCTCAAAAGTAGTATGCTAGAAGAATAATCAGAGAAAGAAGGAAAAAATCAGAAGAAAGCCTAGATTTTTGTGGGACTTCATGAAAAGGAATAACTTATAGGTGATCAGAATTCCAGAGCAGGAAGAGATCATAAAAACACATAGAAAATTGTCAAAGAGCTATTGGAAGAAAACTTCCAAAACATATTGGAAGATGAGAAGATAAGCATTCAGAAAGCTGAACAAACTCCAGACAGGATAGGCCCCAAAAGAAAGTAACCAAACATATCATAATCAAACTTCTCAAAACCAAAAACAAGGGAAGGAATCCTGAGAGCAGCTTAGGAAAAATGAAAAGTTACCCACAAAGGAGACCCAATAAGAATAAGCTCTAATTTATCAGCAGAAGCCATGCAGGCAGAAAGGCAATGGGATCATATATACAAAACTCTGAAAGAAAATTACCAACCAAAAATCATATACCCAGCAAAGCTGTCCCTCAAACATGATGGTGAAATTAAGACATTTCCAGGTAAACAGAAATTTGAGGAATTTGTAATAACTAGATCAACTTTACAAAAAATTACCAAAGGATGTTCTTTGGACAGAGAACTAACAACAGCATACAACAATCTGAGTTTAACCTACATGATAACACCACCCAGTACTCAACCCAGACAGAAAAGTATTCAAAGGAAAACAGACCTATACAACTGGAAATAGGGAACCAGAGATACCAATTTATAATGAGACAACTACAAACGGGACAGAAGGAGTAGTGTAGTTACAAAACTTCCAAATGGTGAGAAAGTCCAGTAGATTTCAAGATAAAACAGACTTTTAAATTGGGAAAGAAATTAATAAATTACAGGGCAACCTCAAAGAAATTAGTACACCTTCACATGAAAATAAGAGAAAAAACCAGATTTAGTGAATATTAAAACAATAGAAATTATAAAAATGCAAGAAAACCCACAAAATGAACTCAACACAGAAAATTATGAGAAACAAGGAAACCAACAGCACCACACACAAATATCATATGGCACAATCAATTCATACCTATCAATAATTAATTACATGGTGTGTAAATCAATTAAATACACCAATCAAGAGACAAAAAATGACAGAATGGATAAGAAAACAAACTTCTTCAATATGCTGAATACAAGAGACCCACCTTACAGCAAAGACAAAAATAGACTAAAATTCCAAGTGTGGAAAAATCTATGAAGCAACTGGCAATCAAAAATGAGCAGAAGTGGCAATATTGAGTTCTGATAAAGATTCTAAGGCAAAAACTAGCATAAGAGACAAAGAAGGATATTACATTGTTGGGAGCGATTTGAGCTGTAGGTCTCAGACTTGTATGCAGTTTAACTGAAGGATTGCAACTAAACAGTTGTGGTCCAGAAAATCAGGCTGCTCCCAGGTCAGGCTGCCACCTGAGGAACTTGTAAAGCCTGTCTTAGGGAACAAGGACTTCGCAAAGCTTTCCTTGTATGCAGCCATGGCCTTCAGTTTAGTCTGCATAAACATCTAGCTGCGTTATCTCTGTTTCCCTAAAAAGTACATTCTTCTGATAAAGTCCCAATTGCTGCTTACATTAATACAACAAGTGTTTTTTGCACTCTTTTCCCTGCCCCCAGCACCTCCTTTGATATGTGTATATAAAAATGTGCTGATCTAGGTCTGAGTCACAGTATCTTCATCAGAGTGCTGTGTCCCACCTGGTCTTGTGTCTTCCTTTTTTTTTTCTAATCCCCTGTCACCCCATTGTTAAATGCCACTGAGTCGATTCCAACCCACAGTGACCCTGTATAGGATTTCCAAGGAGCAGCTGATGAGCTTGAACCACTGACTTTGCAGTTCAAACTACTGCCACACCAGGACTCCTACTCAGATTTAATCTCTCTGTGGGTCATGGAGTATGGCTGCTTGTTGGACGTGACATTACATAATGATTAAAGGGTCAACTGAAAAGGAAGATATAACCTTATAAATATCTATGCACCCAAAGAAAGAACCTCAAAATTCATAAATCAAAGTCTAACAGAATTGAAGAGAGAAACAGACAACTCTACAATAGTAGAAGACTTTCATACATCGCTTTCTATGAAGGACAGAACAACTAGGAAAAAAACCTCAACAAAGACACAGAAGAATTCCAAAACACAACCAGCCAACTAGATCTCATAGACATATACTGAACACTTCACCCACTAACGGCACAAAACACATTCTTGTCCAGTGCACATGGAACATTCTCCAGAATACACCATTTGTTAGGTCACAAAGTAAACCTTAAAAAAAGTTAAAATATCAAAATACTAAAAGCATCTCCTCATAAATCAACATTAGGAGATCAAGGGAAAAATCAAATACATGGAAATTGTAACACCCTGTTTAAAAGCTACTGGGTAATAGAATAAATAAAATATTAAAATTTAAAATTCCTTTCAAAACACAAGTATAAAAACACCACATATCATACCTTTGGGACACAGCAAAAGCAGTGCTCAGAGGGCAATTGATACCAATAAAGACACACATCCAAAAAGAAGAAAGACTAAAATCAACACATTAACCCAACAACATCTCCAACAATTAGAAGAACAGAAATAATAAAGATTAAAGTAGAAATAAATAGATTAAATTTTCTGTCTAGGTAATGAGGTCCTTAGGACCATCAAGGGAGAAGAGCAGAGAGTGGGACCCTACCCAGAGAAGCAGTGATGCCTGAAATGGAGCTAGAGATGATGACGTGGAGCAATGGAGCAGCTGGAGACTTTAGATGCAGAGAGGGAGAGCGACTGTGTGCTGAAGATCTAGGGGACACGGGAGAAGGATAGCATGGAGGTGATTGTAACCATGGCAATGAGAAGATATACAATAGAATGAATGTAAAACCAATGTTCTCCCATGTAAACTATCACATAATTCACAATAAAACATTAAAAAAAAAAAAAGTAGAAATAAAACAAAACAGAAAAACATTAGAAAGAATCAACAAGACAAGAAGTTGGTTCTTTGAGAGGATTAATATAATCAAACCACTGACAAAACTAGCAAAAGAAAAGGAGATGATGCAAATAACACAAATAAATTATATGGACGATGTCACAAAACCAACAGAAACTAAAAGAATAATAACAGAATACCACTCCTATTAATACTGTGCTGAAAGTCTTAACCAGAGCTGTAAGGCAAGAAAGGGAAATTAAAGGCATCCAAATTGGCAAAGGAGTCCTGGTGTGACACTGTGAGCTAATATGTCAAACTGCAAAGTTGTGTGAACTGCAAGGTCAGCGGTTCAAGCTCACCAGCTGCTCCTTGGAAACCCTATACAGGGTTGCTATGGGTCGGAATCAACTCAGAGGCACTTAACAACAACAACAGCAAACTAGTAAAGAAGAAGTAAAACTATCTGTTTGCAGATAATATGATTCTATGACACTTAACAGCAATAACATACAGAGAAAATTGCAATGATTCAGCCAGAAATTTATTGGAACTCATCGAAAGATTCAGCAAAGTGGCAGGGTACAGGAAAACACACAAAAATCCTTTGGAGTCCTTTGTTGTTGTTGTTAAGTGCCGTTGAGTTGATTCCGACCCACAGTGACCCTGTATAGAGTTTCTAAGGAGCAGCTGGTGAGCTTGAACTGCTGACCTTGCAGTTCAAACAGCTTTGCAGTCTGGCGCGCATTTGCCCACAGCATCACAACAAGAATCCTTTACACTACTAATAAAGAGAACTTTGGAAAGGAAATTAGGAAAACAATACCATATATAATAGTCACTCAAAAAATGAAATACTTAGGAATAAATGTAACCAGAGAAATGAAAGACATACACAAAGAAAATTACAAAACACTTTTATATGAAACCAAAAGAGACCTTAAAAAATGGAAGACTAAACCATGATCATGAATAGGAAGATTTAACCTTGTGAAAATGCTAACACTACCCAAAGCAATCTATAGATATAATGCTATCCCAATCCATATTACAAAATCATTCTTTAAGAGACAAAAAAATTAATCTCTAACTTTATAAGGAAAGGAAAGAGACCACAGGTATGCAAAGTATTGCTAAACAAGAATAACAAAGTAGGCGGCCTCTTGCTTCCTGATCTCAAAAGCAACTACAAAACCACAGTAGTCAAAGCAGACTGGTGCAGCTACAATGAAAGGCACAAAGCTCAAAAGAACAGAATTGAAAACTCAGAAGTAAATCCATCCACCTATGGTCAGCTGATCTTTGACAAAGGGTCAAACACATTAATGACAAAGAGAGAGTCTCTTTAACAAATGGTGCTGGCAAACTGGAAATCCATTTGCAGAAGAATGAAACAAGATCCGTATTTCACACTATATATAAAAACTAACTCAATGTGGATTAAAGGCCTAAATGTAAAACCTAGAAGTATGAAGATAGATCATTGATGAAGAAATAAGGACAAACTTAGGTGCTGTGACTTTGTTGTTGTTTTTAAGTGCCCCAAGTCGGTTCTGACTCATAGTGACCCTGTATAGGGTTTTGACGAGTGGCTGGTGATTTAGAGCCTCCAACCTTGTGGTTCAAACCTACCTTGCGGTCCAGTGTTTATCCTAGAGTGCCACACCAGAACTCTTATAGAAGGCTCTGGTACGTAGTATAAATGGAAACACACAAACAGCAGAAGACAAAATAGATAACCAGACCTCCAAAAAATCGAACATTTATGTGCATCAAAATAAATCATCAAAAGAGTAAAAGGAGAACCCCCAGACTAGGAAGAAATTTTTGGCAATGACATATCAGAAAAGAAACCACTCTCTAAAATTTATAGAACACTTCAACAAGAAGACAAATAATCCAGTTTAAAAATGGGCAGAGTTCATGAACAGACACTTCACTAAATAAGACATTCAGGTGGTCAACAAACATATGAAGAAATGCTCATGATTATTAGCCATCAGAGAGCTGCAAATCAAAACAACAAGATATCATCTTGTTCCAGCATTAGTGTGGTTGTGGTGTGCCATGTAGTCAGTTCCAACTCATAGCAAGCCTGAATAGGGTTTCCAAGGCTGTATATCTATCTTTACAGGAGCAGAAAGCTTCACCTTTCTCCTGCAGAACGGCTGGTAGTTTCGAACTGCTGACTTTGAGGTTAGCAGACCACTATGTTACCAGAACCCCCTCCAGCATTAATAGCAAAGCTAAAAACAAACAGGAAAACAACAAACACTGGTGAGGGTGTGGAGAGACTGGGACCTCCCTAAACTGGTGGTGGGACTGTAGAATGGTATAACCTCCGTGGAAAGCACTTTCTCAAAAAGTTGAACATAGAAATATGGTATGACCCCTCAATCCCTCTACTTAGCGTGTATCCTCAAGAAATAAGAGCCATGAAACAAATATATACATGCATACTCATGATCACTACAGCACTATTCACAATAGCAAAAATATGGAGACAAACTAAATATCCATTAACAGAAGAATGGATAAATACATTTTGGTACATACATATAATGGAATAATCTGAAACATTGAAGAATAAGGATGAATCTGTGAAATACCTCATAACATGAATTAATCTGAAGGACATTTTATGCTGAGTGAAATTAGTCAATCACAAAAGATAACTATTGAATGAAACCACTGTTGTAAAAAGTCTAAAAAAGATTTTCATGCTAAAAGAAACATTCTTTGATGGTTGACCAGGGGTAAGAGGGAAGGGAGAGTAATTCACTGGCTAGAGGGTGTTGTTGTTGTTGTTAAGTGCCATTGAGTTGGTTTCTACTCATAGAAGCTCTGTATAGGGTTTCCAAGGAGCAGCTGGCAAACATGTGCTAACTTGGATCCAGTGCATTAACCCACAGCGCCATACCAGGCCAGGGTCCTGGTTCCTATCTGAGAAAATGCTTCATCCACCATTTCTCCCATGAACCTAGCTATGGGTCAATGTGAGGGCTCTGGACCGTATCACTTGCCCAGGGCGGCAACGTTTCCTCAGATATCTGATCCCCTCACTGAACACCTCTGAACACCTACACTGTCCCTTTGGATTATTGCTGGACCATTTCTTGCAACCATACTATTGTTTCCTCATACTGCCTGCAGGAATTTGTTGGGACCATGAGGTCCCCTATCCAGGCCCTATTTGTGCTTCATCCTCACGCTGCTCAACGCAGGTGCCGTTTGCAAACACCTTACACATTATGGGTCACTGTGAGTAGACACGTGACTCACTGCCTCACCAGAAACCCTAATCAGATTCAAACCAACAAACATTTGGGTACCAGGCCCTGGGCTAGAGCCAGGGAAGGAAAATGTGAATAAAACAGTCATTGATTTAGTGAAAATGTCATAAATACTATGTATTCATTTTGACTATTACCTGTATGTCAGTTTGTCCCACTCTGATGACCACCACTATTTCAAATACCATCAGAGTCACCCATGGGGACAAATATCAGTGGAGCTTCCAGACTAAGATAGAGTAGGAAGAAAGACCAGGCAAGCTACTTCTGAAAATGAGTCACTGAAAACTTTATGGATCAGGACAGTCTTGAGAGATTATTCTCCCTGTCCTCCAGACTGCTGGCTTTCTGTGAATAAAACTTGGATTGGCTCTCTCCCTGTCTCTGTGATTGACTACAGTGACAGATGGAAAACCCTCCTTTTCGTTTGGCAACATTTCTGGCAACCACACTCATTGATCTTGCAGCTGTGTCTGGAAAATAGTATTACTAGCAAAGGGACTATTACCTGTGTGGGTAATATTGCTTATTGCAATCCCACTGATCACCTGGATAGGTGAGCCCAGGTGCACAGTAACCAAACACTCCTAGTAGCGCTACCGAGAATCTTTTTCTTGGGAGTCTTCAGCCCTCTGTCTCCTGCACTCACCATCACCTTCACTTTTGAGATCCCCTTGCTTTATTCTGGATGTGCACATCAGGCCACAGTAGGCAGGAAGTAATTTCCTCTAAGTGCCCCTTCTATTTCTGTTTCTGGGTTTCTGTTTCTGTTAAGGTTAACCTTTGTATCCGAAAAGTGAAAGCACAGCCTCAATCCTAAAGAAAAGCCCTTTAGGGCCTAATGCTGTCTGACTAGTTTCTGTATGGGTACCTTCCTATGACAAAAAAAAGAAACTGATGTTTTACTATAATATAGCTTGGTAGAAAGCAAAGGCTTTCGATTGTGTGGATCATGACAAGCTACGGACAACATTGCGAAGTATGAGTATTCTGAAACACTTAATTGAGCTCATGAGGAATCTGTACCTGGACCAAGAGGCAGTTGTTAGAACAGGACATGGGAATACTGAATGGTTTAAAATTAAGAAAGGTGTACGACAAGGTTGTATTCTTTCACCATACTTATTCAACCCATATGCTGAGCAAATAATCTGAGAAGTTGGGTTATATGAAGAAAAAAGTGGCATCAGGATTGGAGGAAGACTCATTAACAACCTGCCAAATGCAGATGATACAACCTTACTTGCTGAAATTGAAGAGGACTTAAAACATTTACTGATGAAGATCAAAGAGCACAGCCTTCAGTATGGATTACATCTCAATATAAAGAAAGCAAAAATCCTCACTACTTGACCAATAAACAACATTCTTATCAACAGAGAAAAGAATGAAGTTGTCAAGGACTTCATTCTTCTTGGATCAACTATCAACACTCGCCAAAGCAGCAGTCAAGAAATCAAGCAGCATATTGCATTAGACAAATCAGCTCCACAAGACCTTTTTTAAGTGTTGAAGAGCAAAGATGTCAGCTTGAGGACTAAGGTGTGCCTGACCCAAGCCATGGTATTTTCAATCACCTCATGTGCATGCAAAAGCTGGACAGTGAATAAGGAAGATTGTAGAAGAATTGATTCTTTTGAGTTATAGTGTTAGAGGAGAATATTGAAAGTGACATGGAATACCAAAAGAACCAATAGATCCATATTGGAAGAAGTGCAGCCAGAGTGCTCCTTGGAGGCCAAGATGGCCAAACTTCGACTCTCATACTTCGGACATATTGTCAGGAGGGATTAGTCACTGGAGAAGGATATCATGTTTGGTAAGGTGGAGGGTCAGAGAAAAAGAGGAAGACCCCCCCAACGAGATGGATTGGCCGAGTGGCAGCATCGATGGACTCAAGCGTGGCAACAGTAGTGAGGTTGGCCCAGGATCGGGCAGTGTTTCGTTCTGCTGTGCATAAGGTCGCTATGGGTTGGTACAAACTCGATGGCACCTAACAACAACAAAGGTAAAATTGCTTTAGTTGTCTCAGAAAAGCTAGAAAGAAAGAAAAGAAATGTATTCATGGCTAAGTTTGGTTGCTTCATTATTTTTCTTTCCAGTACTTAAAAAAAAACACCAACAGCCACTTTTCCTTTGTAAATAAATTGTCTGTGGTATCTGAGGTAAAGAAATTAAGTTGGGCATTATGCACATCATATAAAGCAGGGAAGTGGCTGATGTACTCAATACTGAGGAAATTGGATCCTGTTTTGCACACAGAGAATCATTCAAAGTACGAAACTAAAAACTAATGTATGGCAGTCAATATGCCTTTTAGCTTGTTTTTTTTTTTTTCTTTTTCTAAACCTATGGAAGTACTAGGTAAATAGTTTAGGAGAGTCTTTAATCAAAGAATTTACCAACATCGAATGTTTCTTTTATCAAGAAAAATCTTTTCTTAACTTTTTACAACAGTGGTTTTCTTGATAAGATAAACATTCTAAGATGGCTACCCAGGGTGGGAGGGAAGGGAAAATTATTCACAGGGTAAAGGGTAGACACAGGTGGACTTGGGTGATGCGGAAAGCAATATACGAGAGGAAGGGTTGGCACAGAAAAGATGTAGGTAGTGGAAGACACAAGAAGGAATGCAAGAGTTAAAGGAATAGAGAGAAATACTGTTACCTTATAACTTAGTCTTCCTAATATTAGGCAAATCAGAGTAGTTCATGTTGATTGTTGTTGTTATTAAGTACCATTGAATTGGTTCCAACTCATAGTGACCCTGGATAGGTTTCCTGAGGGAGCACCTGATGGGTTTGAACTACCAATCGTGCAGTTAGCAATCTAGTGTTTATCTTACAGTTCCACACTAGAACTCCTCACAGTGACTGCTGCTATGTGCTACTGAGTTGGTTCCACTCATAGTAACCCTGTGTAGGGTTTCTGAGGAGCAGCTGGTGGGGTGTAGGTCAGTGCTTACTCGACAGCGCCACACCAGGACTCTCCACATTGGTGCTGCTGCATGCTGTCAAGTCGGCTTCAACTCATAGCGACCCTGTGTAGGGTTTCTAGAATAGCTGGTGGGTTCGAACTTCTGACCTTCCAGTTACCAGTCCAGTGTTTATCCTATACTGCCACACCAGGACTTTCCACATTGAATATTGTTGTTAAGTGACTAATGTTGTTAGGTGTTGTTGAGTTGGTTCCAACTCATAGCCACCTTGTACAGGGTTTTCGAGGAGCAGCTGATAAATTTGAACCACCGACCTTTCAGTTCAAACTGACCTTATGGTCGAGTGCTTATCCTATAGCACCATACCAGGACTCCAACAACAACAAAAAACAGAGAAATTTCCCAGTTAAAAAGAAGTCCATGCCAATCTTCTCTTTGAAAGACGCCTCCCTTCCTCCTCTTTTCTGGGAACAGTTTGTGTTTCCAGAAATGTTCAGACTTTAAACTGAAGAGGCAATGACAGTGGAGAAAATGAGGTAAATCAGAAAGGCTCACGGGAAGCCATTTGCCTTGCTCGAGGATAAGGATGACTTGAACTCTGCATTGTTTTGCTTTCACCCTGGGCCTGCTCTTCTCTACTAGTTACTACAGCACAAGTGATTCCTGTGGTGGGACAGAGTTTAAATGCGGGACCCTTGAGCCCCTTTTTTCTGAGAGCCTCCTGTCCTTCACAAACAAGTCTTACTATGACCCTGAGGATCTCTGTCTCCATGACGCCCCCTACCCACTTGGTAACAGAATTGAACAACTGTTTGGTGTTAGGAATTTGCATTAGAATAATTCATCTACACGGAACAGTGAATTATGTTACAAAATCTTACCCCAATACCTGGGATTTGCATTTGTGGGATCCTGGAGTCCTGGTGTGGCTCTGTGGCTTAATGCACTGGACTGCAAAGTCGGTTTGAACTACAAGGTTGGTAGTTCAAAATCTCCAGTTGCTCCTTGGAAACCCTATACAGGGTCTCTATGGGTTGGAAGCAACTCAGCGGCAGTTAACAACAAAATGACTCTATGTGACACACCCAAGGCTAGACTGGAAAAAGCCATGTAGTTTTTGCCTGGCTCTCCTGGAATGATCCTCTTAGGATGTTCCCTCTCAGAGGGAACATTCCATGTTCTGAGAAGTTCAAGACACACAGAAAGGCCATGTCTGTGTTCTGGTCAATAGTCCCAGCTGAATCCAGCCTTCAAGTCATCTCAGTGTAGGCCCCGACATGCGAGTCTTCCCAGCTGAGAAAGAGCCATCCCCGTGTGCCCTTTCCAGTTTTTCCACCACAGAATCTGTGAGTGTAATAAAGATGCTCTTACTTGACATCATCAAGTTCGGAATATTTGCTACTCAGACATGTTGTTGTTGTGATGGTGGTTAAGTGCCATCAGGTTGGTTCTGACTTCTAGTGACCCTATATAGGTTTCCAAGGAGTGGCTGCTGACTAAACTTTGTGCTTAGCAGTCCAGTCAGTACTTATTCTATGGCGCCACAGCCATAGTGACTGGGATGTGCCTTAACTTCAAACGGTTTCAGTTGTGTTAAACAAGTTCAGCAGAGAGTTCTTTAGAAAACAAATACTCAATAAACATTGTGTTGAGTGAATGCAGAAAACAGGAGAAAGCATTTTGCTGAGTGGGAGAGGGGGAGTGGAGAGAACGGTGCAAGCTTCTAGGTTGGAGGTAGACATGGGATAGGTTTGGTTCTCGGGGGCGTGGCCAGATGGAAGGGTTCTGGCAGGAAGTAGTAGGGTATGAGGGTGGAGAGGAAGGTGGATGCCAGATGGCAGTGCCTGTTTCAGTCTTGAACACGGTGAGGGACCATCATATGTGGGGCATGATTCCAAGCACAGGTCCCCAAGCATTTGTTCTGACACCAACTTACTGTTCTCCTGATCTGAGCAAAGTGCAATACAAGGCTGTGTTGTTGTTGTTGTTAGGTGTCATCGAGTTGGTACCGACCCATACTGACCTTATGCACAGCAGAACGAAACACTGCCCAATCCTGGGCCAACCTCACTACTGATGCCACGCTTGAGTCTATCGATGCTGCCACTTGGCTAATCCATCTCACTGGGGGGTCTTCCTCTTTTTCACTGACCCTCTACCTTACCAAACATGATATCCTTCTCCAGTGACTTGTCCCTCCTGACAATATGTCCAAAATATGAGAGACGAAGTTTGGCCATCTTGGTCTCCAAGGAGCACTCTGGCTGCACTTTTCCAAAATGGATCTATTGGTTCTTTTGGCAGCCTGTGGCACTTTTAATTTTCTCTTCCAACACCATAACTCCATGAGTTTAGGTTAAACTTGAATCCTCAGAGGAACGAAAGCATTTTACTGTTTAAACTGTTTAAAGGCTTCTTCGTGGTCACTGAAAATGGTCTTGAAGGACACACCTGAGGGTTTGGATTTTCCCTGTAGGTGATAAGGACCACCGAAGGCTTCTGAATACTGATTTGACAATCCCAAATCATCTTTTGAAAAGATGGCCTTGGGGGACTAGCACAGTGACCCAGATCTGAAGTGATAACAGACAATAGAAGGCTGTTAGAATTATAGAGTTCCCCCAGAATGTGTACTGACATCCTGGCACTGTGGAATAAGCATTCAATTGCAAGGTCAGCAGTTCAAACTCACCAGCTGCCCTTGGGCAACCCTACACAGGGTTGCTATGAATTGGAACTGACTAAACAGCACTTAACAACAACAAAGATACCTGTAAACATGAACCTGTTTGGAATAGGATTGTCTTTGTTGTGTTAATTAGGTTATACCCAAGGACATTGTTAATTGCTACAGAGTCTATTCTGACTCATGTTGTTGGGACTCATATTGGCCCTTTATAGGGTTTCCAAGGAGTGACTGGTGAGCCTGAATTGCCAATCTTGCAGTTAGCAGTCCAGTGGGTTCAAAATCTAAAGAAGTTCAAAATCACATCTGAGTTATAGAAAGAGTCGAAAGGACATAGAGACACATTGGGGGAATGGAGCAACTGAGGATAGTTTACAAGCCAAGAACCAAGGTACTCCCACAAGGAAGGAATCAGCAAGACACAAACTCTGATTTGAACTTTTAGCTTCCAGAACTGTGAGGGAAAAAAATTTATATTATTTAAAGACACCCACTTGCAGTATTTCTGTCATAATAGGTATTTCTGTTACTAGAAGATTAGGATAGAGATTAGAAAGGAAAAGACAGATTTAACATAGAAAACAAAAACTTAAAAGCGCTAGGTTTATAATTAAAAAAAAAAATTAATAGTAGTTTTCAGAGAATAGAGTTGTTCAACGCAGTTCCATTGCAGTCTTCAATAACCTTGTGGGTTGTTTAGGGGAACTCAGGCCAAGACGAAGATCAAAATGTTACTGGCAACAGAACCAGGGACCCCTCAAGGCATGTTTAGCATCTGTGGGCTCAGGACCAATGGGAAGCAGTCATTTTCAGACAGTAGCAAAGTGAAGGGAAGCAACAGCTGGAAGATTTGAAACACAACTCATATGCTGAAGCAGGCTTCCATCTTCCAAGCAAGGCTTTCAGACGGATGTGACCCACTGAGGAACTGGTGAGTGTGGAATGCTTCTATTGCTACCTCTTGTCAGGAGTGCCCAGGGTTACAGAAGCTATTTTTCTGGATTAGCCACCAATGACTATTTTGATCTCTACCAAAAACAACATCTTGGAATTGAAGGGTGAATTTTGTGGGAAATGAGAAGTCAGGGCTTTTGGTTTCAAAGTTCCATACAGCTTAACATAGATTAGCTTAATTCTTACTCCTATTAGGTTGTTCAGATCACACATGAAAACTGTCAATAACTGTTTTTTTATTTTTATTATTATAGACAAATTCAAACATGTAAACAGTGTAGAGAAGAACAAGTGAACCACTCAGATTTAGTAGATCTTCATTTTACTGTTTGTTTTAGATCTTTTTTTCCATTAAAATAAAATGTGACAGGTTCAGCTGATACTCCTTTACACCCCCTCCTAGACCAATGCCTCTCTTCCATCCTTAGAGATAACCACAAGCCTTGATTTGACATGGACCATTTCTGTTCATGCTTTGCTTAATTATTTAGATTCATATGTATGCATAAACAATTTATAGTATTGTTTGATTTGTTTTTAAATGTTGTTGGTCAGTGCAGTCGAGTTGGATTCGACTCATAGTGACTGAAAAGAGTTTCTGAGAAGCGGCTGGTGAGTTTGAATTGCCATCCTTGTGGTTCAAACAAATCCTGCAGTGCAGCACCTTATTTCACAGAGCCACACCAGAGCTCCCTTTTAAATATTACTGAAATATAATACTCTGGTGGAGGTTGACTGTGGGCCACCGAGTTCGTTCAGACTCATAACGACACTTCATAGGGTTTCTGAGGCTGGAAATTATACTCTGCCAATGACTTATTGGAGTCCTGGTGTGGCACTGTGAGTTAATGTGCTGGACTGCAAAGTTGGTTTGAACCACAGGGTTGGTAGTTCAAGTTCACCAGCCACTGCTAAGAAACCCTAGCACTTAACAACAACAACGACTTATTATCGACATTATCTTTGTTCTTTGCTTTCGCATTTTTCTAATTGCTAGGGTGGTTGAAGATCCTTTCATATGTTTATTGATGTTAGGATCTCATCTTTTATGAATTGTTTGTTAGCTTTTGTCAATTTTTTTTATGTTTGTCTTTATTAAAAAAAATTTTTTTATACTTTAAAATAAGTAATACTTGAAATGACCAAATAATACATATAACATGTATGTAAAGTGTGTGCTGTGTATGTAAAGTATGTGTTAAGTGCTGTGGAGTTGGTTCCAACTCATAGCAACCCTGCATAGGGTTTCTGAGGCTGTAAATCTTTCCAGGAGCAGAAAGTCCATCTTTCTCCTGCAGAACAGCTGGTAGTTTCGAACTGCTGACCATGAGATTAGTAGCCCGATTCCTAACCACTGTGCTACCAGAGCTCCTTGAAATGACCAAATCATATATATAACACGCATGTAAAGTATAAAGGATAATAATAAACTAGTCAGGGTGAGCGTGGTGGCTCCATAAGATAAGCACTGGATTGTGACCCACAAGGTCTGCAGTTTGAGCCCTCCATCTGTGCCATGGGAGAAAGATGAGGCTTTCTGCTTCCTCGAAGATTTAAAAACTCAGAAATCCTATACAGGGTTGCTACCAGAACCAACTAGATGGCACCTAACAACAACAACAATGCTCTAGAAGCCCCCTGAGTGCTGCTTCCAACAAAATCCTGGTCATCTACCGAGAGACAACCCCAGTACAGAGTGTTATACAATCCTGTCTTACCTTCCTTCTCACAGACTTATTACATGTGTTTGTTTCCTGTAGGAAATAGTTTCGTTTTATATATTTTTGGAAATTTTGTATAAATAGTGCCGTACTGTGTATGTTCTTCTGTAATTTGCTTTTTTGCAGTGAACTTTATGTTGGTGAGGGTCTTTCTTCCTGGTCTGTATAGATGGAGGTTTGTTCACTTTTTTTTTTAGTATTCCAGTGTCTACCACAACTGATTTACCCATTCTACTGTTGAAGCACACTAGCGTTGCTCCTGATGCGGTTCTGAGTGCTCTTGTATGTGTCCCCTGAGGTTATCACATACCTAGGAGTGAGGGGGTAGGAGCCTAGGTACTCTGTACAACTTCACCTTCACCAAATACTGCCAAGTTGTTTTCCAAAACCATTGTTCCAATTTAAACTCTCAGCAGCAAAGTTTGGGTTCTGGTGTTTTAATTTCACCAACGTTTGATTTCATCAGATTATTAATTTTTCCATCTCTGTCAATCAGCTGGAAATGAAATTAATTTCATTGTGAGACAATTTATGTTGTCCTAACAGTTCTTTTGCCGGAGGGTGGTGCGGGTTGGGGTGGCTCCATAGGAGAACAACTGGACTTGGGACCACAAAGCCCATGGTCCAAGCCCACCAGCCACTCCATGGAGAAAGGAGAGGCTCTCTTCTCCTGTGAAGATTTAAAGCCTTGAAAACCTTATTGAGGGTCTTTATGAGTCAGAACCGATTCAGTGGCACTTAACATCAACAACAGACAGTTCTTTCTATATACATTTTGCATACAAATCTTTATCCAAGGAGCTCTGGTAGCGTAGTGGTTACAAATTGGGCTGTGAACCACAAGGTCAGCAGTTCAAAACTACCAGCTGTTCCGCGGGAGAAAGATGAGGCTTTCTGCTCCCGTAAAGATTTACAGCCTCAG
>NW_006408524.1:29859446-29863849 GCF_000296735.1 Chrysochloris asiatica
TGTGTGTGTGTGTAGTCCTGGTATGAAACTATAGGATAAGCACTGACCTGCTAACCACAAATCAATGGTTTAAACCACCAGCAGCTCCTCAGAAACCATACACAGGGTCGCTATGAGTTGCAACCAACTTGATGGTACTTGATAACAATAACATATATATACATACTGGTGGTTCAAACTCACCAGCTGCTCCTTGGAAACCCTATACAGGGTTCCTATGCTTTGGAACTGACTCAATAGCACTTAACAATAATAACAATATGAGTCCTCGTGTGGCACTGAAGGATAAACCATTGAACCACAATTTCTGTTTGAACTGAAAGGTCAGTGATGCAAACCCAGCAGCCGCTCCTTGGAAACCCTATACATACAGGGTTTCTATGAGTTAGAACCCACTCGGTGGCACCAAACAATCTCTTTCTTTCTATATATACTATTCTTATCCTGTGGTCTGTACAAAAAAAGGTTGTTGGTGGTAAGTGCCAGCTAGTCAATTCCAACTCATAGCCACCTGGTTTCCGAGGATCAGCAGATGGGTTTGAACTGCTGACCTTGTGGTTCACAGTCCAGTGCTAATCCTTCAGTGCCACACCAGTAGGGGACTGGATTTGGCCATTAAGCCTCAGTTTGCCATCCTCTTATTTAGGATATAAACGTCCTCACATTCCAGTAAGTAAATGGTGTGATGATGCCTCCCCATTTACACAGCACTAAACCAAGAAGAAACTAGAGCTCGTTCAGTGTCGGTTCCCTCTGCCCCTCCAGTCCCCCATTTTATCCATGAAGAGGGTATGTGCAGAGATGAAAAATGGCTGCCTTCTGGTCACACAACTACTTTTCTAAACTCAGTTCTGAAAACTAAAATTTAAAACTACTTCCATAGTCATCAAATGCATCCCTTCTGCCACATACTCATCAGCAGCTAATTTTTTTTCACCCTAAGGGAATTTATCTTAACAAAAATCTTCAAATTAAGAACTCATTAAACGCACCTCTTGATATTTTATTTGCATCATTAAAACCTATATAATGCAATTAATAGTGATAACGGCATCATCAATTGAAGGAAATTTTTGATTTGTGAAGTGACATGATGATGCATGTGGGAAATTTTCACATTTATTTAAAATTACTTACAATGTATAATATATCAGAATTTAAAAATACTAAAATACCATTGGAGTCCTGGTGTAGCAGTGTAGGTTAATGTGCTGGACTGCAAAGTTGGTTTGAACTACAAGGTCAGAAGTTCAAACTCATCAGTCACTCCTTGGAAACGCTATACAGGGTTGCTATGAGTCAGGACCAACTCAACAGCACTTAACAACAACAACAACAACAACAAAACACCATTAAGTTGTCAAAAGTCATAAAACCTATAGAAGATCTCCAAGCTTTATTCCAGAATTTTGAGGACACAAGGAATGCAAATTCAGTTATCAGAAGCAGAGGACTAGCCCCTGTAGGTTAAGCTGAGGTCAAGCCAGAGGTTACCATTCTCTTATTAATCCAAGAAACCAAAATAGTTACTACCACGAATACTTGTGTGGTCATATGTTGCATTTGTCTAGAATCTAAGCCCCATGAGACACAACCCTTGTCTGTTTACTGCTGTGTCCCTAATTAGTACAAAGCCTGGAACATACTGGTGCTCAGTAAACAATGATCAAAATCAGTCTACAAGAGGCACTTCCTAGGAGCTGACCTCTGAATTTGTAGGGTACCCATTCTAGAAGCTTTGGGACCATCCTTTGAGCTTTCTCCTGAGAAAATAAACAAATGAAACAACATTAATAGATTTCCCTGCATTGGATCTCCACCATCCCGGATGGCTGTCTTTCCATCTGCCTGGCCGCTTGGATTTGGGCTACCAGACTTTCTAGATATGAGTACTTTGAAACTATTGCCCTCTAAGCTGTTAAACAATTGAAAACTCAACAATGGCAATGGGTGTTTATGAATGAGTCAGAAGTGTTTAAAATGCAGTCATTTATAAAAAGTCCTAGGCATAAGAAATTCCCAGAATAATTTGTTACTTACACATTTAAATTTTCTCTAGAAGTTCTAATTCTCAGCAAACATCAGTCAAGTCATCCCATTGTCTTACAGGTTATTTCCCCATTTTGTAGATAGTGATTCAGCAGAAGTTAAATGACTAGCTGCTAGGGTCACATGGAAAATATGCTACCATTTCTAGCCTCTCTTGCCACTTGTTAGGGTAAAATTGAGGGAAGGTTCAGTGAAGATTTTGACTGCAGCTTCAAATCAGTTCATCCCAGTTCAACCACCTGCTGACAATTTGCATTTCCACCCCAGATATACTGAGTCAGAATCTACATTTAAACAAGATCCCCAGGTGAGTCTTATGAATCCTCAGGCAGATACTGTTAAAATGCAGATTATGATTCAATGTAACTGGGGTGGAAATGCAAATCCTTCCTGGATTTTGACCTACTTTTGTAGTGGTTGACTTTGTACTTGCTGCTATCTGCTACCCCGATGATATGAGAAGGGAAGAACTGTGCACCCAGTCAGTTCCAACTCACAGCGACCCTTGGTAGGGTTTCCAAGGCTATAAATCTTTATGGAAGCAGAAAACCTTATCTTTCTTCCACTGAGTGGCTGTGGCTGTATTCAATCATCTGGCCTAGTTAGCAGCCCAACATGTAACCAACTATGCTACCAGGACCCTTTGATCTCCAGACTGCTGTTGTTAAGTACCCTCAAGTGGTTCCAACCCACAGTGACCCTGTATAGGGTTATCTAGCAGCGGCTGGTAAGCTGGAACCACCAACCTTGTGGTTCAAACTGACTTTGCTGTCCAATTCACTAACCCACAGTGCCACACCAGGACTCCAATCTCAAGACTAGTATTGCCCAAAGTATTGGAATCAGCTCATTTATGAACTCCACCTAAGAACTTGTTGGAAATCCTAATTATGGATTACCTCTCTAGGGTACTGAAATAAAAACTCTAGGGGTAGGACTCAGCAAGGTGTGCTTCAACAAGCCTTCCAGGTGAGCTGCTGCAGTCTAAAATGTAAAGACCACTGCTTTAGAGCTGTGCTGTACCATGTAGTCACTAGATACATGTGACAATTAAATTTACTACAATGAATAATTTAGGTCCTCAGGACGCTTGACTAATTTCAAGTGTAGCTGCCATACTGGACAGCAAGATTTATAGGAAATCTCCATCTTCCCGTAAAGACCTATTGGTCAGCTTTGCACGTCTAGACACAACTGCTAGTGAAGAACAGTGGGACACTAGCACAGCAAGTGTCGTTGACGTGACATTCCACAGTGTAAATCCCATGTTCCTCTTTTGCTTTAAATATTAATGATGTGGCCTCCTAGTCAATAAAAATAAGGAAGCCTCTTCGCAGTGTTTGTCTCCAGGCCTTACATTTCTTGTTGATTTTAAGTGCTATTGAGTCAGTTCTGACTCAAAGTGACTGTATAGGGTTTCTGAGGAGCAGTTGGTAAGTTTGAACCGTTGACCTTGTGTTAGCAGTCCAGTGCTTTGCCTGTGGTGCCACACCAGGACTCCATTTATATATACTATCAAAAGCAGAGCAGTTGATTCATGGCAATCCCATGTGTCAGAGTAGAGCTGTGCTCATTAGGGTCTTCAGTGGCTGATTTTCCAGAAAGAGAGCTCACATGGCCAATTCTCCTAGTCTTCTCTGGTAGACTTGAACCACGATTCTTTCAGTTAGCAGGTGAACACTTAACCATTTGCACCACCCAGGACTTCTCTATAACATTATGCCAGATACAAACTGCTTTCCCTTCCATTCATTTGCTCAGATGGGTTTGCAGCAGCCCTGTAAAGCTAGGGAGGGAATACTATATCCACTTTATAGATGAGGAGGCTGACACTCAAGAAAGGTGAAATGCTCAGAAGGAAGAGCTGGCAATCCACTCCTGAAAAATACGCCCCTGAGAACTCTATGGTGCACAGTTTTATTCTGATACAGCAACCTTGAATCAGAGTTAATTCGACAGCAACTGGTTTTCCACATATTATATTAAACACATTTTTCTTCAATTATTTTTAAAAATAAGGTAAAATTTAGGGAAGTGATATTTATCAATTTATTTGTAGCCCCTTAAAGACCAAGTAAGGGCATTTTCTACTTTCAAACAGCACATTGTTGTTAAGCAACGTCCAGTGAATTCTGATTCATAGAAACCCTGTATAGATTTTCCAAGGAGCAGCTGGTGGATTTGAACTGCTGACATTTCGATTAGCAGCCCAGTGCTGAATTTGAGTCCTTCAGTACAGTGAATATTGTAAAGTTCTTTGAAAGTTGAAAGAATGATATACAGTATAAACTGCAAACCAGTATAAACATATATGTATATGTACCAGGAGCTCTGGTAACATTGTTGTTGTTGTT
>NW_006408524.1:29864559-29881779 GCF_000296735.1 Chrysochloris asiatica
GGCTGTGCTCTTTGATCTTCATCAGTAAATATTTTAAATCCTCTTCACTTTCAGCAAGCAAGGTTGTATCATCTGCATATCAAAAGTTGTTAAAGAGTCTTCCTCCAATCTGATGCCACATTTTTCTTTATATTACCCAATCAACAGAATCCTATCCCCATCTCCTTTCACCCGGCCCATCTAGACAAGATGGGAACTGTTTAGTGTGGATTCTGCCTTCCCCCATTTATTCTGAAACTAACCTCTCTTTTGAAAATTTGTAAGCCAGTCACTTGGTGCCTTTATAGCACCCCGATTGTAGGTAACCAATGTCTGAGTTGCCCATCCCTATCAACTCTTTGTACTGAGGAGATATGCTTGATCCTTGAAGACTCCTTCCCTCTCATTTGGTATTTTGCGCTACTGCATCTATAAGATATGGCCAGGTTCATCAAGATATAGCAATTTACACTTATTCCCTGTATCAGATTTCTTTATCTTCCTCTAGTGGAGTTCTGGTCATCAAACCATCCAAGCTAGGTCAAATAGGTACTATCTGCAAAAGCTTGCGTGTTGTTCCTGCACACCATCCCCCACTTCATATTGCCTGGACAGTTCACTCTCAGCTCCAGCCCCCAGTGAGCAGGCAGCATCCAGACTTTCTTTGATTACTCCACAGCCTTGTTTCTGACACTTTGGGCCAGATAATTCTTGGTTGCAGGGTGCTGTCTTGTGCATCATAGGATATTTGCCAGAATTGTTGATGTTTACCTAACAATCAAAAATATATCTAGGCATTTCAATGTTCCCTGGGGCAGGAGTGGGGCAGGATGGGGATGAAGAAGTGCAAAATTGCCCTGGGTTGAGAATCACTGCACTGTAGTCTTCGACGCAAATGCGGAGAAAGATCACAATTTACATACTTCAAATTCTGTACTCTTTGGAGATTATTTCAGAACAAGTAGCTTCTTTTTGGCTTCTAGACCATCTAGCAAGTGAAGGAAATAGACTAAATGCTGGTCATAATATTATTACCACCCCTTCAGAACATTAGCCACCACCTGTCTGTCAATTTGTCATACCTGAAACTATGCCACCAATATTTGAAATACCAGCAGGGTCACCCAAGGTTCACAGGTTTCAGTGGAGCTTCCCTACTAAATATTTAGTCACTGAAAACCTTATAAACAGAACACTATCAAATATAGTGCCTGAAGGATGTAAACATTATAAATAGTATCAGAATATTGTCAGATATAGTGCCAGAAGATAATAAACCGTTTGAGTGGAAGGCACTCAAAATACAAGTAGGGAAGAGCTGCCTCCTCAAAATAGAACTGACCATGATGATGAGAATGGAGTAAAGCTTTTGAGACCTTCATTTGCTGATGAAGAGAAAAAGCTGTAAACATTCACAAGTAATCAGAACATGAATGTATGATGTATGAATCTAGGAAAATTGGAAGTTGTCAAAAATGAAATGAAATACATAAAGATGGATATCATAAGCACAAGTGAGCTGAAATGGACTGGTATTGGCCATTTTGAATGTGACAGTCTTATGGTTTACTGTGCTTGCAATGAAAAACTCAAGAAAAATGGCTTAGCATTTATTATAAAAAAGAACATTTTAAGTTTTAACTTAAGGTATAATGCTATCTGTGATAGAATAATATCCATATGCCTAAAAGGAAGAACAGTTAATACCACTATTATTCAAATTTATGCATCAAACACTAAATCCAGAGATAATAAAATTGTTGAAGAATTCTAACAATTTCTTCAGCCCGAAAATGATCAGACATGCAATCAAGATGGATTGATAATTACTGGTAATCAGAATGCAAAGGCTGGAAATGAAAAGGAAGGATCAGCCATTGGAAAATAAAGCCTTGGTGAGAGAAATGCTGGAGATTCCATGACAGAATTTTGCAAGACCAATGATTCCTTCATTGCCAATACCCTTTTTTAACAACATAAAAGACGATAATACACATGTGCATCACCATAGGAACACACAGAAATCAAGTTGACTACATCTGTGCAAATAAATCATGGAAAAATTCAATAACATCCACCAAAACAAGGTCAGGGGACAACTATAGAACAGACCACCAATTACTACTCATATGCAAGTTCAGGTTGTTGCTGTTAAGTGCCATTAAGTCAGTTCTGAGTCATAGCAACTCTGTATAGGGTTTCCAAGGAGTGACTGGTGGGATTGAATGGCTGACCTGGCAGTTCAAACTGACCTTGAAATCCAGTGCTTATCCTATAGTGCCTCACCAAGACTCCCAAGTTCAGGCTAAAGCTGAAGAAAAAGAAAACAAGTCTGCAAAAGTAAAAAATTACCTTGCGCACATCCCACCTGAATTTAGAGACCATCTCAAGACTATCTCAAGAACAGACCATCTCAAGACACTAATGGGAGAAGACCAGAAGCGTTGTTGGATGACATCAAGAACATCATACAGGAAGAAAGCAAAAGGTCAATAAAAAGATAGGAAAGAAAGAAAATACCAAAATGGATGTCAGAAGAGACTATGAAACTCGCTCTCCAGAGTAGAGATATTAAAGCAAAGGAAGAAATGAGTACATAAAAGAGCTGAACATGCCTACTAGTGTAAAACAGACACTTGAGTGGGATAGAAAGGAATGTCAGGAAACATGAATACAGAAAGCTTGTAAGTCCATCTTCAGCCTATAACTGATTAGAATACCTAAAAGGGATTCTACAACTTGTCCAGTGAAATAGGCCTCTTGCGGAGCCTTTGCAGTGTATAGGACCTTAGGTGGAATCCTGAGTCCCATCCAGAACTTTCTGAGGTGGGATATTCCCACTAGTAAGGACAAGTAGACCAGCCTGGAACATCTAGAGTGACAGAAGATACATCTTTAAAGAAGATCATCAGGAAAAACCCAAAACAAAAATGTCAGTATGACTGGCTACTACAAGAATAAGCAAGCTGTTTGGCGGGAATCCATCAAGGTAAGCAATCAAATTCCCTCTAAGACTGAAACTCAAAGGGAACACATGAGCAAGCATGTAAGCTTGCTGGCGACCACATTGGTCTACTGGTGAGTGGAAGAGGGGAAAGGCAGCAATGAAGAAATGGGCTGAGTTCAACCATGGTCCATTGACTCCCGTTGACCTGAAGATGAGAGAGAGAAGAAGAAGGGCTGGTTGGTCCAAGGTATGGTGAGAAATGGGGATATCTGAGCCCATGGACAAGAACATAGCCACAGAGGGCTGGAGCTGAGAGTGAAGCATCCAGCTGATATGAAGTGAGGGGAGATGCACAAGAACACTCAAACTTGCAGATAGTACCCATTTGACCTAACCTCGATGGCTTGATAATCAGAACTTGACTAGAGGAAGATAAAAAAATTTTTTGATAAAGGGAATAGAGGGTAAATTGCTACAATTTTATGAACCTGATCTATACTCATGGAGGTGGTAACTCTAAATATCATCAGAGGGAGGAAGGAACCTTCACATCAAGTATCAATGCTATCCTCTCTGTATATAGGGTAGATAGGAACGGCAACTTAGATATTGGTTGCCTAAAATGAGGAGGCGATAAAGACACGAAGTGACTGGCTTACAAGGTTTCAAGAGGGGGTGTAGTTTAAGAGTGTGTGGGGGAAGATAGAGTCCCAACTGAATAGTTTTCCTCTTGTCTAGATGTGTCTGGTTCAAAGAGATGGGGATAGATTCTTATGATTCAAAAGTGAGTAATAGTTATCATGACTAATTGCAACTGTCCCAATTGTAAAGGTAGACGTTTTGTAACAAAAATGGGAGAATAGTTAATCTTACAGTCCAGAAACAAAGGGCCCTAGGACCATCAAGGGAGAAGAGCACAAGCGGAATGCGAGACCTTATCCAGAGAAGCAGCGTCGCCAGAGATGGAGGCAAAGATGTAGACATGGAGACGGGGAGCAGCTTAGGACTCTAAATTCATGAGAAGAGATGTACCAAGAGCTTCTGGCCAGGAGGCAGACTTGCAGAATGTGCCTTTTGGTGGTGTAAATTATTGTATATGCTTGAGGGTTATAAAAAAAAAAAAAAAAAGAGCTAAAGTAAATACAGAGACATACTGTTAACTGGTGGTACATGGAGGGGATTATAATCATTGTAATGAAACAAGGTGTATGATTTGTTGAATATAAAACTGATGATCTGCCCTGTAAACTTTCACTCAATTCACAATTAAAAACTTAAAAAAACAAAAAAATAAGTAACCTTATAAAATAAATAAATAAATAAAGAGAGCTGAACAAAAGAGTTCCAAAGGGCAGCTTGAGACGACAAATGTGAATATTGTATTGAAATGTACAAAGACCTGGATTTAGAAATCCAAAGGGAAGAACACACTCAGCATTTCTTAAATCGAAAGAACTGAAGAAAAAATTCAAGCCTCAACTTGAAATATTGAAGGATTCTGTGTGCAAAGTAGGAGCTCTTGTAGCATAATGGTTACAAATCAGGCTGCTAATCTCATGGTCAGCAGTTCAAAACTACCAACTGTTCCATGGGAGAAAGATAAGGCTTTCTCCTCCCATAAAGATTTACAGCCTGGAAACCCAGTGCAGGGTCACTATGAGTCGGAACCGACTCCACGGCACATAACCACCACCACCACCACCATTGGCAAAATATTGAATGATGCAGAAAATATCAAAAGATGATGAAAGGTATACACAGAGTTACTATACCAAAAAAGAAAAAAAATAGCCGGAGCTTAATCATTTCAAGAAGTAGCATATGATTAAAAACTGATGGTACGGAAGGAAGAAGTGCAAGCTGCACTTAAGGTATTAGCAAAAAACAAGGCATCAGGAACTGATGGAATATAAATTGAGATCTTTCAAAAAACTGATGTAGCAAGCAGGTATTTTCCAAATCTCTTGGCATTTATGCCAAGAGATTTGGAAAATACCTACCTGGCCAACCAATTGGAAGAGATCCATATTTGTGCCCATTCCCAAAAGAGGTAACTCAATGGAATGTGGAAATTATCAACAATATCAATATCACATGCAATAAAATTTTTCTGAAGATAATCCAAAAATGCCTCCAACAGTGTGACAGGAAAATGCCAGAAACCCAAATTGGATTCAGAACAGGAAATGGAACTAGAGTTATATTTGCTGACATCAGATAGATCTTGGCTGAAAGCACAGAATATCAGAAAGATGTTTATTTGTGCTTTATTAACTATGCAAAGGTTTTTGACTGTGTGGATCATGACAAACTACGGATAACACTGAGAAGAACGGGTATTACAGAACATTAGATTATGCTCATAGGCACTGGTACATAGACCAAGAGGCAGTCATTCGAACAGAAAAAGGAGATACTAAATAGTTTAACATCAGGAAACGTGTGCACCAGGGTTGTAGTCTTTCACCATACTTATTCAGTCTGTATGCTAAGCAAATAATCAGAGAAGTTGGATTATGTGAAGATGAGCATGGCATCAGGATTGGAAAAAGACTTTAACAACAACAAAAAGAACATTAATAATTCTATAATATCTGGTATCCAGTACGTATTTAAATTCTCCCGATTGTTATAACAATAGCTTTCACAGCTAAGTTTGTTTGTTTGTTTTTCCAATCCAGGGTCCAATTAGGGTTTCCAAATTACATTTGGTTTTTATGTCTATTTAGAGTCTTTACTTAGAACAGGTGTTGGTAAGCCATAGCCCATAGGTCAAATCTGGCCCATCCCATTTTGTACGTATGTAAGTGTGAATACAACCATGTTCATCCAGTTACGTATTGTCTATTTCTGCTTTAGTGCTATGATGAGAGTTGAGTATTTGTGAGAGACAATATGGCCCACAAAACCTAGATCTTTATAGAGCAACTCAACTAATAATTTCTCCACCTTTAATATTGGCTGTTTGAAAAGTCCATAAAAATTTCTTACAGAATCTCTCTTGATTTTAGATTGGTCTGATTACATTTGCTGTTGTTAGGTGCTATGGAGTCAGTTCTGACTCAGAGTGACCCTTTGTATGCAGTATGAAAGAACACTGCCTGGTCCTCTGCCATCCTCACAACTGCTCTTGTGTTTGAGCCGATTGTTTTTGCCCTCTGGTCAGTCCATCTCAGTGAGGGTCTTCCTCTTTTTTGATGACCCTTCATTTTACCTACTATGCTTTCCTTCTCCGAAGACTGGTCCCTCAAGATAACTTGCCCAAATTATGTGAGAGACGAAGTCTCACCTTTCTGGCAGTATTACTTCCCAGACAGATTGGTTTGTTCTCCAATTGTATGTCCAATATTCTTCTTCAGCACCATAATTCAAATGCATAAATTCTTTTAAGGTCTTCCTTATTCATTGTCCAACTTTCACATGCATATGAGGTGACTGAAAATACCGTGACTTGGGTCAGGTGCACTTTAGTCCTCAAACTGACATCTTTGCTTTATAACACTTTAAGAAGTCTTTAGCAGTACATTTGCCTAATGCAATATGTCTTTTGATTTCTTGACTGCTGCTTCCATGAGTGTGCATTGTGGATTGAAGCAAAATGAAGTCTTTGACAACTTCACTCTTTTCTCAGTTTAACATGATGTTATTTATTGGTCCAACTCCCCATCAATGTACTGCTGCAACCATTTAAAAATTATCTTCAGTAAAACTCTACTTGTGGGTGATACCAATGATATTGTTCAATGATTTCTACATTCTGTTGGGTTCCTCTTTTTGGAATGGTCACATACATGAACAGAAAAATGAACATTTGTTCTTGTTTCTGTTGTTGTTGTAAAGTATCATCAAGTTGGTTCTGTCTCACAGTGACCCTATATATAGGGTTCCCAAGAAGTGGTTGATGAGTTTGAATGGCCAATCTTGCAGTTGAATCCAACTTTGTGGTCCAGTACTTATCCTACAGTGCCACATCACGGCACAAATATGTATTTCTTCTAATTGGCTGGCCCAACATTTGATTATGTACATTCCCATATTGAATTTTTAAATGAAGTGTTATATATTATACATATAGGAGTCCTGGTGTGGCACTGTGGGTTAATGTGCTGGGCTGCAAAGTCGGTTTAAACCACAAGGTTGGCAGTTCTAGCTCACCGGTCACTCTTTGGAAACCCTATATATGTCGCTATGGGTCAAAACTGACTTGATGACACTTAACAACAACAACAACAAATATTATATATATCTATTAATATTAAATGCTTATTCGATTATCAGTGGTCTATGGGACAGTAGTAAACAACTTCTTATGTGTCAAAAACTATAAATAAAATGGAAAAACAAACTTGAAAAATAATTAGAGTATTAAAGTCTTATCTTTTTCTATATTTTATTTTTTAGAAAGGAGAAAAAAGGATGCCATCTTTGATAGATGGTAGAATGTTTTGGTTACAAATTAAGATAAAAGCCATTCTGATCAAATTTCTACATTATTCAAATAGAGAAATTAGTAGAAAAACCAACGGACTCCTCTTCTGGAAAATCATAATATAGGATTTCAAATATATACACTACAGTGTGCAGAAATTCAGATATATACCCAAGACTGTCACCTCCCTGAGAGCAGGGACCAGGTATCTATCATAGTACCTGGCATATAAAAAGTGCTATATAATTTATTCCAGGGAATAAATGAACACCATCCCTTCAGAGAGTCAGGCAGGACAGATTATAACCAAAATAGTCACATCTATTTATTAGATTAGTTGTTTGTTTCTGAAATAGTAAGTGTTCCTATCACACTAAAGTTTTGTGTCTGTTAGTGAGAGTTTATACATCATCATGGAAATAGGACTGAGCATAGACTAGGGTACTATGGGCAGGAATACACTGGTTTTACACATACGGTTACATGGGAAGCTAAAAAGTGTCTGGTTTCTCCTTCCGATTAACCTAGACAGACTCTAATGAATAGAACTTTATCCCCTGTTCCTGGGACACAGTATGTCTATCCTACTAAACACCTCAGATATTACACTAAAACATAGAGAGAAATGAAAGGAAGCACTGCTTGGGTATATAACGGCCAAGGCTACAAGTAGGAGAATTCTCCACTTCTTTAAAATGTCTCTAGACCTATCAAATGTTAAAATGTTCTCTAAACCTACAAGAAGAATGAGATCTCTGTAAGACACAATATATATTTTACAAGAATCCTTAGGAAAAAAACTTAAAAGACATCCAGCATGGCTCACACATATGTCAATCAAGAGTGTGCTGCTGGTTAGGAATAAAGCTGCAGATTTAAACAATTCCTGGCTGGTTCTTGAGCAGCGGATCCTTCTCCTGGCTTCTGCAAGAGAATGTGGCCTTTGCATGGTTGATGAGAGTGTCCAGGCCTTTGTCGTTGATCACTTTACCAGGAATGTTTTCTATTGGTTTGTATACTTTGTATTTTCTGAAAGTAAGGAGTTGGGCAGTTATTAAAAGATCTTCAGCTGGAAAATGTTGTTTTTTACGTTTTACATGACATACAAAACAGATGAATTCCATTGAACTTTAATCTATGGCTTGTAAGACATTGGGAATTTAAGAAAATATTTATTTTCTCTTCTTTATGCAAAAAACATGCATGTTTACTATCATTTGAGATTACATAGTAAACATTATATAGACACAATTTTATAAAGTTACTGATGCCTGGTAGTATTTTTTTAAATTTAAAAAACCCACACCCCTCAATTTTTAGCCAAGCAGTAGACAGGTATATGGGGTGGAAGGGGTACACCATGGAATGGTCAATTATTCAAAATCAAAAGGGCACCATTTACCTAAGGACAAAGTTGAGAAGGGATGGGAAGGTGAGGGGAATAGAAATAGGAAGCAGAGGGAGGAAGTGGGACAACTTTGTTCCATGGCAGGCATTGTCATCATTGAAATGAAACAAAGTGTATGATTTGTTGAATTACAACTGATGAACTCGTCTGTAAACCTTCACTCAATTCACATACAAAAAAGACTTAAAAGAAAAAACAAACCCACACATAGTAAAACTAATAGGCCATTCAATAGAAGAATCTCCTCCCACACACAAAATGCTTAAAAGAAAAACAGAAAATGGCATATATGATATCTTTGTAGAAATGTTCTCTTTATGTATAACAATCTACAAGCATGATTTAAAAGGTTAGAACCAGAAACTTACTTGTACAGCATGAGGGTGACCACAATGACAAATATCACCAAGCAGCCAGCAGAGATCAGGGCCCCATTTGCTAGTCTTAAAGGGGATGCTGGGTCATAAAACAGAAGCAAGACTGAATTAGTTACCTCTTCCACCCAGAGTACATGCTGCCTGTAATGCAATTAAATAAATGAAGAAGGGAGCTATCTCAGAAGATACATGTTCCCTCTGTGCTCTCAGTAATCTGTTTCCATTAAATAACACCTTGTCTCTGGGTTAGCTTATCTTCCTGAAGAGGCCTGCTCAGTCTCAGCTGACCCAGAGGTGCCCCTGTGTGAGGAGCTCCGTGAGCCATCTGTCCCCACCTCTGCCTTCATCTCCCATTCTCCCTCCCCACCTACCTTCCAGCCAGGCTAGAAATCCAGTGGAGTGCCCATCCTCATCACACTTTTTCACACCTCCCTCTTTCTATCTGTTGGGATAGTCCTTCCCTGGCTTCCTGAAAGTGCCCACCTCTTTGTGACGCCTTCTCAGACATTTAGGAACACACAGGGTCACATCTCCCTTTGTGTCACCACCACTGCACTTCTCTCTCTGCCCTTTGCCTTCATCATCTGCACTGATTTCTGTTTCAACAGTTCTCTCCTACTAGACTATAAGTACCATAAAAGACTTGTCTCCTCTGTACTCGTGAATCGATCAACTAGTCCAGTGTCTACCATCAAAGCATAACCAGAGTCTATCTAGTTTCCCTTCATCTCCTCTGCCACCATCCAAGTCTCAGTCACCAACAAAGCTGTCCCTCAAAGACAATAGTGAAATCAAGACATTTCCTGATAAACAGAAATTAAAGGAATTTGTAATGACCAAACCAACTTTACAAAAAATGCTAAAGGGTGTTCTTTGGACTGAGAATCAATAACAGTAGACAACAACCTGAGATAACCATACATGATAACACCACCCAGAACTCAATCCAGATAATGAAATATTTAAAGTAAAACAAATCTAGAAGACTGAAAATAGGGAACCAGAGATATCAATTTATAAAGAAGTCAACTACAAAGCAAAACAGAGGAAGTAGTGTAGATACAGAACTTCCAAGTGGCAAAGATATCAGATAGATTTCAAGATACAACTGACTGTTTTAGATAGAGAAAAAATTTAATAAATTACAGGGTAACCTCAAAGAAAATTACTATACCTGCACATCAAAAATAAAAAAAGTAAAATCAGAAAGATTTAGTAAACACTAATACAACAGAAATGAAAATGAAAAGAAAACTCACAAACAAAATGAATTCGGTGCAGAAAATTATGTGGAACAGAGAAACCAGCAGCACCACAAAACACACAGCAGACAAAGGCAAGAAGTGACTGGCTTACAAGCTTTCAAGAGGGAACCTAGATCCAGAGGACATGGAGGAAGGTAGAATCTCCAGTGAGTAGTATTCAATCTGACTAGGCGGGGCTGATGCAATGAAATGCAGATAGGTCTCTTGTGATACAATAGTGAATAATTGTTATCAGGACTGATTGTGAGGGTTGGAAACGTAAAGGTAGATGTTTTATAGCAAGGAGGGGGGTGATTAACTTTTCAGTCTAGAGTGGAGGTCCCTAGGACCATCAAGGGAGAAGAGCAGAGAGCGGGACCCTACCCAGAGAAGCAGTGATGCCTGAAATGGAGGCAGAGATGATGACGTGGAGTGATGGAGCAGCTGGAGACTTTAGATCCAGAGAGGGAGAGCGACTGTGTGCTGAAGACCTGGGGGGTACTGGGGAAGGATTGCATGGAGGGGATTGTAACCATGGCAATGAGACGATATACGACAGAATGAATGTAAAACTAACGTTCTCCCATGTCAACTATCACATAATTCACAATAAAACATTTAAGAAAAAAAAAAAACACACAGCAAAATAACAACAATCAATTAATACCTATCGATAATTACACTGATTGTAGATGGATTAAATGCACCAGTCAAGAGACAGAGAAAGCAGAATGGACAATAAACAGGATATTCAATATTTGGTCTACAAGAGCTACCTCAAAAAGATGGAGGCAGCTTAAATACCCATCAACAGAAGAATGGTTACAGAATCTTTGGTGCACACACACAATGGAATTGTATGAAACACTGAAGAATAATGATGAATATGTGAGATACCTCACAGCATTGATGAACCTGGAGGACAGATTGCTAAATTAAATTAGTCAATCACAAAAGAACAAATATTGTACGAGACCAATGCTGTAAAAAGTTCAAAAAAGAAAAAGAAAAAAGCTTCTCTTAATTAAAAAGAAACACTATGGTGTTTATTGGAAGGGACAGGGGAGGAAAAATCATTCATGGCCCAGAGCATAGACATACAATAACATGGGTGGCAGGGCATGCAATATATGAAAGAGGGAGGTTAGCAGAGGAAAGCAGGTAGCAGGAGATACAGGGAGGAATGCAATAATTAAAATGAATAGAGGAAAATGAATAGAGGAAAATACGGTAAACTTTTGATCATGGAGAGAATTGCAATCAATATAATGAAGCAAAGTATATGATTTCATGAATATAAAACTCATGATCTGCTGTTAATTTACCTTCATGCAATTAACAATAAAAAGTTTAAGACAATAATAAAATAGAATTCCTTCAAACTATAATAATAATAATGACTATCACCCATACATGGGAGTGTGGTGGCTTCATATGATAAGCACTGGACTGAGAACCAAAAGGTTCGAAATTTGAGTCAGCCAGCTGCTCTGCAGGAGAAAGATGAGGGTTTCTGCTCCCCTAACGATTAAAAGTCTCAGAAACTCTATACAGGGTCACTATGGGTTGGAACCGACTAACAATACTTATCAGCAACAACATCACCCATACATACTGTGCTCCTTGAGACCAATGGTCAACAATTACTTTTTTAAAAAAAGAGAACAATGTAAGGGGGCAGGAAAACTAGATTAATAGAAATAGAACCATCGGTTGGCAATAATAATACTGACACATTGTGAAGAATTTAACCAATGTCACTGAACAATTTGCATAGAAATTATTGAATGGGAATCTACAATGCTATGTAAACCTTCACCAACAACACAATATTTAAAAAATAATCATAATAGGCCTTAATACATATAATTTCACATATGATCATTCAAGCTTGTTTGCCTTCCCCCACCCCTCCACTAGGTTTGAAACTGCCTTTTATATGGTTAATGGGTAAACACTTGCATGCGCTTAAGTACATTTTACTTCGTGAGATAAGCTTCAAGAACCAAAGTGATTATAAGTGAATGAATCAGGCTGCTAACCTCAAGGTCAGCAGTTCAAAACTACCAGCAGTTCTGCGGGAGAAAGATGAGGCTTTTTGTTCCTGTAAAGATTTACAGCCTCGGAAACCCTGTGCAGGGTCACTATGGGTCAGAACCTACTCGACAGCACTTAACAATAACAACAATCATTAGATTGTACCTAACTGTATTCAAAGTAAGGGGGGAAAGTAAGCGTTGCAGTGTGTATACAAGTTAATCTTTCTCTCCCTTCTACTATCTAAAACTTCTAAGAGATAAAGAAATATGTTACAACGAAGCCAGTTAGAACTAAAATTCAGTTAGGGCTGCTGGGTAAAGCCCTAACTTGGGGGTTGGGAGGGTATCCTTATTCTAATGAATTCAAACTAGTTTAAGGAGGCTGCACAAACATCTGCTCAGTCCCAAATTTACCATCATCTCAATACAATTAAGAACATTTTCTTCCATGATGATTCCGAAGCCAGGGGGATATTACTGATGGAGAAGGTGCCGAACTAATGCTTGGACATATGTCACTGTCTCTATTGATCATATACTAGTAAATGAGAATTTAAAAATGAAACTTATTAGTTTGCTTTGTTGACATTTTATCTCAGCCAGTCAAGTACTGTTGTTGTTGTTAAATGCTGTGGAGTCATTGCCGACTCATAGTAACCCTGGAGAGGGTTTCTGAGGAGCAGCTGGTGGGTTTGAACTGAAAACCTTACAGTTAGCAGCTCAGTGTTTATCCTACAGCACCACGCTATTCAAGTATGGTGGTTATATGCCGTGGAATCAGTTCTGACTCATAGCGACTCTTTACAGGGTTTCCGAGGCTGTAAATCTTTACGGGAGCAGAAAGCCTCATCTTTTTCCCACAGAACCACTGGTAGTTTCAAACTGCTGACCTTGAGGTTCATAGCCCAATTTATAACCACTACGCTACCAGAGCTCCTTGCACAAGTATAAGGAGGGCAAAATGTTGATTTTCTAGTAAACACTTGAGGAACAGACAAACTGGTTTGTGATTGTCTCAGTGTGATTCTTGGTGGAATCTGGGAAGGGGAGAGAGGACACATAGCAATTTAGAATGAGCCAAGAGTCCACTTGGTTTCTCATTTCTCATTTTGGCTTCATACTATTACCCAGGTGAACGCTCATGAAAATTGAAACAAGTCTTCAGCCTCCCTTTATTCGAGTTTATGTGGAGAGCATTGTGACATTTGTTTTGATGTTGGATTTTATATTCTGCTCTTGAAATGCAAATCTATTCAAGGGCATAGTAATCATATTCCTTTAATATTGCTCCATGATTACAACTAACTTTTCCACCAAAGGCTTTTCCTCAGTTACTATTCACTGGCTCTCTCTCTCATCACTTCTCTAAGTAGATTTACTGTTTGGTTTTAATGCCAGTTATTAAATCCTTACTCACAATCATTCCATGAATTTTACAATGAAATAAAATTAAGCACTGATAGTAAAGCCCTAGATAGTTTCACTCTTAGACACATACTTTGTCTGTAACATGAAATGTTTATACAACCACATGACAAACTCACCTTTGCTGGACACGGAGACAAGGGTGCTCGTGAGGGCCAGACTTGCAGCATCACCCAGGGTAAGGCTAAGACAATATATGCCAGGCCCACTGAAGGCTCTCCTCACAGTCAGCAAGCAATTCTTGTCTAAATCCACAGGGCTGCAGACAGAGTTCTGGGCGAGCTGACAGGTGGGGTCAGAGATGGTCGTACAGACCTCTGTGGGAATGCTGAGACATAGAAGGGTGGACAAGGGCACAGATGGCACAGAGAGTAGAGGAAGGAATGGAATATCAGCTTGAAAAAAAGGGAATGCCATCACATTTCTATGAAATTGGATTCCATCTTATTGTTATTCAAAACATCCACTTGACCATCTGAAATTTATTCTTTAACAACCCTAGGTGGTAAGCTGTATTTTCTGTTCTCTCTGTATTTTCAAGGACAGTCCTTGGGGGTGAAGGAGGAAGAAATTATCTCTCCCAAGGCAAGGGTTTGTTGGAAGCTGTTCAAAGCTTGTCATTTCCTCTACTTTTTGGCTTCCAGAATCCCCAAAGAGATGGCTTAGGTGTTAAGCAAAGCTATTATTAAATGCCAGATCTGCCCGGCTTGGCTTCCAAGAGAGGTGTCAATGCAGCAGCAGCAGCTAACGCTGTTCATTTAGTATTTACTATGTGCCAAGCATTGAAGTCGGAGTGTGTTAGCTCCATATGATAAACACTGGACTTCAAACCACAAGCTCTGTAGTTCTAGCCTGTCAGTCACTCCACGTTACGAAGATGAAGCTTTCTATTCCCACGAGCTCTGGTGTGGCACTGTACAGTATGCACTGGATTTAAAGCCTTGGAAACCCTCCCTACACAGGGTCACGATGAGTTGGAACTGACTTGACAGCACTTAACAACAGTAATGAAACACTGAAGTGAATGAACTCTGATATGGTGCCCTAGGAAAAGCACTGGACTGGTAACTGCAAGGCTGGCAGTTCAAATCCACTAGCTGCACTTGGAAACCCTATACAGGATCTCTGTGAATCAGAACCAACAGGACAGCACACAGCAACACCACCACCACCACCAACGATTCTGTACATCAACCTCTTCTAGTTTTCTTCCTACCTCACTAAACATTGAAGTAACCTTTGAGCTCTGGTGTGGCACTGTAGGGTATGTACTGGATTGGTAACCTCAAGGTTGACGGTACAAACCCACCAGCCTCTCTCAGAAACCCTATACAGGGTCACTATGAGTCAGAACCAACTATACATCACACAACAGTAACAAGAGTCAGCACTGAAGGAGTCCTGGAGCTGCTGCTGGTTAGACACTGGGCTACTAACTCGTTCTGTCTTGGGGTCCTCACACTCACCCACCCTCTGCCTGAGACAATATACTCACGTCCCTTGGCATGTCACAACAAAGTCCATCAGGGAATTTGCAGGCTGGGACGCAGGCATCACATCTGTCATCTGGATGATGTTAACATCTCGAATTCCCTCTAACAAAGCAACCCACACAAGAAGACACATCACGTGACAGAAATGAAACCAAACTGCACCTAACTAAGCAGAAGGCCAAACAGCAAGACAGAGACTACCTTCTTGCCAAAACTTTGAAACCCCCTCTCAGATCTAGGAATCTACCTCCAGAGCTTGGGATCCATGTCCCTGCAGCATTTTCAAAAGTCAACCTGAGCTCTCTTCAGTTCAAGCTAGATTTTTATTCCCAAAGCCTGTGACTGCCATTCTGGGAATGTGAGCTCTGGAGGAGGGACACAGACTCAGCCTCAGGGCTTCTCTCAGGCGGAAGCACCCTGGCTTTAGGGAGCACAGTTTGAGTTTCCATTTCACTCACCTTTTATGCAAACAACATACAACCATGTGCGGTGATGTTGGGAGCAACTACACCAAAGGTCTCAGCCTTGGGGACAATTTAACTGAAGGATTGCAACTGAACAGTTGTGGTCCAGAAAATTGGTCTGCTCCCAGGTCAGGCTGCCCCCTGAGGAACTTGCAAAGCCTGCCTCAGTTTGCAAAGCTTTCCTTGTATGCAGTCATGGCCTTCAGTTTAGTCTGCATAAACATCTAGCTGCCCTATCTCTGTTTCCCTAGCAACTACATTCTTTTGATAAAGTCCCGTTTACTGCTTGAATCAATACAACAAAAGTCCCCAACACTTTCCTTGGATATGTGTATATAATAAACGTGCTCAATCTAGGTCTGAGTCACAGTATCTCCAACTTTACTATTTCCATTTTGTGTCTTGTGTCTTCCTTTTTTTTCTAATCTCCCATCGCCCGACTCAGGTTTAATCTCTCCATGTGGGTCATGGACTATAGCCACTTGTCAGATGCAACATGGTGACCACGTCTGTTCCCATTTGTGAATACAAGAAATGTGACATTGTGAAAATTAACTAGGGAAAGGGAGTGGATGTTGGCTTTTCTTCAACTCCCATGTCCATGCACATTGCTGGGAGGCAGAGGGCTAATGCCAGGCCCCAGGAAGGCTCATTACATGGACCTCACAAAAGACTCATTTCCACCAAGATGTCTAAGGAAGACCAGGATAGCCAGGTGGGAACCCAAACACTAGCACAATGCGGTGGTTTTCCTCTGACAGGCAGCAGGGGTCCCTTCTCCCCACCTCCACCTCTCCCACATTAGCCTTAGCTGGATTGTCACCACTCTCCCCTGCTAGTCTTCAGTCTTACCTACAATTGTGATGGTGGCTTTAAAATAACCGTATCTGGTAATTTGGCATCTTTCATCTGGGGCCTCGCTGAGTTCTAGGGGACTGTTACCAGCAGAACCTGAAGAGTTTGAAAGATAAGATTTTAGTAGTTACTAAGAATGTAAAACACATGTTATTGCCCAAAATTTATCTATCTGCTCTTTTGAAAAATATCAACAATTCTTAACTGTTCAAATTACTGCAGAAATCTGAACTAAATGTGTAAAGATTTATATAAATGGGAGAGCTGTTATGGTTATAATTGCTACATTAGGTAAGTAAACACAATTCCATATCTTGTTTAAACACAGAAAACAAAGGAGAGATAGAAACTGTAATTAAATATATGATACAACAATCATGCTAGACAGAGAGTCCTGGTGTGGCACAGTGGAATAAAGCACTGGACTACAAGGTTGGTTTGAGCCATGAGGTCAGCGGTTCAAACCCACCAGCCACTCCTTGGAAACACTACACAGGGTCGTTATGAGTCAGGAATCATAACGGCACCTAACAACAACATTAGCAGATAAAAGCCACATT
>NW_006408524.1:29881999-29892241 GCF_000296735.1 Chrysochloris asiatica
CCTGTACAGGGTTGCTAGACTCCATGGCACATCACCACCATTACCACCAACAAAGTAGAGAGAACACAATTTTGCGCCAAATAATAATCCAAGCCTCTTCATGGGGTTTTTATAGCTCAAAATTCTCTCCTAGAAAACAAATGTGCCATCTGACTTCTGTGTTTTAAGTCATAGCCAACTCCTATTTTCACTATGAATCCCATTACTTAGTCCCATACCTCACAGCTGCTTTAAGGCATTGAGATTGGTTATACTTGTTATACTTTTATATAAGGAAGTTTCCCTTTGCAACAAAACTTAACTAACTTGTAAGGTAATTTATACAGTTTATATTTTATGGTCTTGGAGTCCTGGTGTAGCACTGCAGATTAATGTGCTGGACTGCAAGGTTAGTTTAAACTGCAAGGTCAGCAGTTCAAGCTCACCAGCCACTCCTCAGAAACCCTATCCAGGGTTGCTATGAGTCAGAACTGACTCAATGGCACTTAACAACAATTGTATGGTCTTACCTGAGGAAAATGGTAACAGAAATTCCAAATACATTTTCATTGATGTAGGGATAGTTTCACATGGGCTATGATATAAGTGGATTCCTGGTGTGGTGTCATAGGATCTGTACTGGACTGTGAACCACAAGGTTGGCAGTTCAAACCTACCAGCTGATCCTGGGAGTTGCTATGAGTTGGAATTTACTCCATGACACTTCACAACAAAAACAAATTATAAATGTAGGTTCTAAGAAAAACAGTTAGCTTAACAAGCATGCAATTAAAAACAGACTGATACTGAGTCCTTTTACCATCCAGGAATTTCTAGGTGTAGAAATTAAAGGTATCTGCAATTTGCTTTAAATTTTATACCAAACCCTCTATTTTAGGAAGAGAAAAAAAATTGATTTTCCTTCAGAATCAGAATGAAGTTATACGTTTAAAGATCTTAAATGCAATAATATTTGTAATTTGAACCAAATTAAACTGATCATTCATCAGTAAGTGAACAACTAACTAAATAATAATCCCCTGCCATCGAGTTGATTCTGATTTACAGTGAACATATACAGGGTTTCTAATCTATAAATCTTTGTAGAGCAGCTGGTGGTTTTGAACCAGCAACCTTGTGGTTATTAGCAGCCCAATGTTTAACCCCATCACCACTAAGGATTTTTAAATAAATTATAGTATATCTTATAGTTACACATAGGCATTGGATTAAGTTAGATACGTTTATATGTACACTGACATTGAAAAAATGTCCATAATATTTGTTAAGTGAAAAAAGCAAGTTATAAAATAATATGTATTGCATGACTCCATGTTCATAAAACCCCAGATAATAAAATCTATATATAGTTACACAAGTTTATAAATGTGTAGAAAAAGATCTGGGAAGAAATATTCCAAATTATTATCAGTGGTTAACTCTTGGAAGGAAAGTGTGAATAGGGACTTTTACTTTTTACTCTAGATGTCTACATTGCTTGGATTTTTACTAAAGAATATACATTTGTTTTGGAATTGGAAACATTTCAAAAAAGAATTAATGAGAATCAAGTAGTGTCTTAATTTAGATCTGCTTGACTTAACGCGATCTCATTTTATTACTAATGCAGGACATCAAGATGAAGTGTTCCTTTTGAGCTTGGTCATGGCGCCCTCTTGGGACCATTGAGAGAAAGTCAGAATATTACTATCCTCTACTCTTCAGTCCAGAGTCCTGGTGTGGCCTTGTGGGTTAATGTGCCAGACTGTAAAGCCATTTGAACTGCAAGCTTGGCAGTTCAAGCTCACCAGCTGCTCCTCGGAAACCCTATACAAGGTTGCTATGGGTCAGAACTGACTTGACAGCACTTCACAACAACAATTCCTCAGTCCACCACACGTCTGTCAGTATGTCGTACTGTGGTGGCTTGTAAATTGCTGTGATTCTGGAAGCTATGCCTCCCGTATTTTAAATACCATCAGGGTCACCCATGGTGGACAGGTTTCAGATGAGCTTCCAGACGAAGACAGTAAGAAGAAGGAGTGATGAACTGCTTCCAAATATTTAGTCAATGAAAACCTTATGAATAGCAGAGAAACACTCTCAGATATAGTGCCAGAAAATGAGCCCCTTAGGTTGGAAAGCACTCATTGGCAAAGTGGCAGTATCAATGGGCTCAAGCGTGGCAATGATAGTGAGGCTGGCCCAGGATCGGGCAGTGTTTCATTCTGCTGTGATAAGGTCACTATGGGTCAGTACCGACTCGATGGCACCTAACAACAACAACTACTTCTGAGTGCCTCCACTCATATGTCAGGTTGTCGTATTGTGGTGGGTTTGCATGTTTCTGTGGTTCTGGAAGCTATGCTACTGGTATTTTAAATATCAGCAAGGTACACCCATGGTGGACAGGTTTCAGCGGAGCTTCCGGATTAAGAGAGGCTGACTACTTCTGAATGTATAGCCACTGAAAACCTATGTATAGCATTGAAATACAGCCAGAAGCACCAGAGTATTGAATACTTAAACATGTTGAGTAACACTGGAATATTGTCAGATATCGTGCCGGAAGATGAGCTTCTCAGATTGGAAGGCGCTTAAAATATGACTGGGGAAGAACCGACTCCTCAAAGTAGAGTTGAATGTGATGACGTGGAATAAAGCTTTCAGGACCTTCACGTACTGATGGGCACAACTCAAAATGAAGAGAAACCGCTGTAAGAATTCATTAATAATTGGAACATGGAATGTATGAAGTATGAATCTAGGAAAATTGGAAGTTGTCAAAAATCAAATGGAATACATAAACATTGATCTACTAGGCATTATTGTTGTTAAGTGCCATCTAGTAGGTTCCGACTCATAGCAACCCTGTATAGAGTTTGCAAGAAATGGTTGGTGAGTTTGAACCACCGACCTTGAGGCTGAGTGCTTAACCTCACCTCCACACCAGGATTCCATACTAGGCATTAGTGAGCTGAAATGGACTGGTATTGGTCATTTTGAATCTGACAATTATATGGTTTACTCTGCCAGGAATGACAAAGTAGAATGGCATTGCATTCATCACCAAAAAGAACATCTCAAGATATATCTTGAAATATAATACTGTCTGGGATAGGATAATATCCATCTGACTACAAGGCAGATCATACATCTACAAGGTTGGTGGTTCAAACTAACCAGTCGCTCCTTGGAAACCTTATACAGGGTTGCTATGACTCAGAACCAACTACATGATACTTAAAAACAACAACAAAACAATTTCTTCAGTATGAAATTGACCAAGCATGCAATCAAGATGTATTGATAATTATTGATGACTAGAATGCAAAGGTTGGAAATAAAGAGGAAGGATTAATAGTTTGAAAACATGACCTTGGTGATAGAAACAATACTGGAGACAGCATAAGAATTTTGCAAGACCAATGCTTCTTCATTGCAAATACCGTTTTTTAAAAAAAAAACATAAAGGAAAACTATGCACATGGACCTCACCAGATGGAATACACAGAAATAAAACTGACTACATCTGTGGGAAGAGATGGTGGAAAAGCTCCAGCTTATTAGCCCAAACAAGGCCAGGTGCATATTGTGGAACAGACCATCAATTGATCACATGCAAGTTCAGGCTGAAGCTGAAGAAAACAAAAACAAGTCCATGAGGGTCAAAATATGACCTTGAGCATATCCCACCTGTATTTAGAGATCATCTGAAGAACAGATTTCTAAATACAGGTGGGATATGATGCATTAGGCACTAATGGCCAAAGACCACAAGAGTAGTGGGAGGACATCAAGAACATCACACTGAAAGAAAGCAAAAGGTCATTAAAAAGATAAGATAGAAGGAAAAGACCAAAATGAATGTCAGAAGAGACTCTGAAACTTGCTCTCCAGCATAGAGATGCTAAAGTAAATGGGAGAAATGAGAACGTACAAGAGTTGAACAGAAAATTTCAAAGGGCATCTCTAGAAGACAAAGTCAAGTATCATATGAAATGTGCAAAGACCTGAAGTTAGAAAACCAAAAGGGAAGAACACACTCAGCATTTCTCAAACTGAGAGAACTGAAGGAAAAATTCAAGCTTCGACTTGCAGGATTGAAGGATTCTGTGGGCAATATACTGAATGATGCAGAGTCACTGTACCAAAAAGAAATGGACAATGTTCAACCACTCAAAAGACAGCATATGATCAAGAGCCAACAATACTGAAGGAAGACATCCAAGTTGCATTGAAGGCACTGGCAAAGAACAAAGCTCCGGGGAATTGATGGAATACAAACGTACATATTCCAACAAACCGATGCAGCACTAGAGACACTCACTCGTCTATGCCAAGATATTTAAAAGCACTGGGTTGCAAATTAAAAGGCTGGTAGTTCAAACCTGCAGAGCGGTTCTGTAGGAGAAAAACCTGGTGGTCTGCTCCCATAAATTACAGCCTAGAAAACCCTATGGGGAAGTTCTACTGTCACACGAGGGCAATCTGAGTCAGAACCAACTCAAAGGTACCAATAACAACCTACTTGAATATAAAGGGGCTTCAACAAGTTCGTGAAAAAGTGGAATTAAAAGACAAAATATTCCATGAGGTTTTTTGAAGCCCCATTGTATTTTTTAGTTGTTGAGACCTCCTCAAAGATCATCCAGAAAAAACTTACCTAAAGAAGAGGTGGGTTTTGAAGATCGAGGAGGAGGTGGAGGACAAGGTCCAGGCACAGAAGCTTCCACAGTAAGGTTAAGGCTGAAGGTTCCATTGAGCACATACGTGTGATTTGAAATGTGATTGTTAGAAACAAAGACACCAGTATTATCCCCGAAGCTCCACTTATATTTAATGGAAGACTCATTAAGGAAGTGGCTAGGTTCATGAACCAGGACATCAAACATAATAGGGAGGTCCCTGAGGAAGGTTTCATCAGATGCATTTCGATCATTCTTCTGAGACATTATCACATATACAGGAATCTGATCTAAAAGATACATTAAAATAAAAAGAGAAAGAAAGCATGCATGATCACTTGATCCTAAGTGGAGGAATTCAATGATAGTATTAAATTTTAAAAATTTTTAAATTAAGGACTTTAACATCATTTTCCCTTTTCATGTTTAATTTCTCTAAGTTATAATGGAAAACACATATGGAATACAAATGTATACATTTGGAAAGAAGCCCAGGTAAATCCTGATAGAATCAAGAACGCTTGGCCCACTAACATGACCTGCATATTCTTAGTTTAGAGTTCATACACTCACCTGTTACCACATACACGTCCTTAACTTTGGCAATTCGAGAAAACATCCGCTGATGTCGTCTATAAACAGTCACTTCCATGAGTTGAGGGCCAAGTGTCACATTGGCTGTGTTTATAGAAACTCCCACTGAACATCGTCCCAATTTCTGGAAATACTGACCTTTAAGAAGATGGGAATTTTCCATTATTGGCTACATCACATGATCATTGTAGAAAGTTATTCTTTCTTGGAGACTAGTGACCACCATTTAGAAGAGATTGCTTTGGGGAGGGAGGAACAGTATGTGAATAGAATCCTGGCTGTTTCAGAAACCTAGTGCTCCTATGTAAAACCTTACAAAGTCACAAAAGTTCATGGAAAAACTGAATTAAAAGGTAATGGATTTTTTCCAAGAACTTTCTGAAGTCCCTTCGTATAAATGTAACTATATGTTGTTGTTGTTGTGTGCCGACCCATAGTGACCTTGTATCAGCTTTCCGAGGAGCAGCTGGTGAGCTTCAACCACCAACCTTGCAGTTCAAATGGCTTTGCAGTCTGGCGCATTAATACCCAGCGCCACATCAGGTGGAAAAAATTGAGTAATTTTCTTTATCAAACAAAGAAAAAAAGAGCTCAAATTTCCACCACCCCCCTTCTTAGTATAATTATTTAACCAGTAGTGTACTGGTTACAAATTGGCCTGCGAACCACAAGGTCAGCAGTTCGAAACTACCAGCTGTTCCGTGGGAGAAAGATGAGGCATTCTGCTCCCGTAAAGATTTCCAGCCTCGGATATCCTGTACAGGGTCACTATGACTCGGAACCAACTCCGTGGCACACAGCCAGCCAGTCAGCCAGCCAGTCTAATTATTTGGTGCCCTGGGGATTTGCAAGACTAACCAATATTTTATTTGAATCCTCCAGCCTCCGCTCACACTAAAAAAATTAACAGAGTAACTGTTGTTATATTCTAAGTGTTAAAATTCTCAATTACCTAATAAGAAAAGAGAAGAAGGTTAGAATTTAAGGACAGGAAGCTGTTCCAGATTGAACTGTGTCCCACAAAACATGTGCTGTAAAGCCCCATTTCCATGTCTGTGGTTATAATCCCTTTGGAAATGGGCTGTCTTTGTTATTATGCTGATGAGGCAGGATCCGAGTGGGGTGGCCTTGAGTCAATATCTTTTGACACATAAAAGAGATGAAACAAGCAAACTGAAAAGCAGAGGTGGGGAAAAGAGATGCCAAGCCAGCCACGTGAAGACTGCCGAAGAACTGAAGCCCCAAATGGACAAGGACTTTCCTCCAAAGTCTACAGAAAGAAACAGCTTCTCCTAGAGCTGGTACCCTGAATTCAGTTTCCTCGCCTCCCAGCCTGTGAGAAACTCAATTTCTGTTTGTTAAAGTCACCCTCTTGGGGCATTTGTTATATGGAAAGGCTAAGGCAGACTTAGAAAAGTCCAACCATGTAGGTAGACTATAAAGAATCTGTCTTTGTTTCTCCATCATGTGCAGTTGGTCTATGATAAGATCATTGGCTTTGAAAGAGGGGAAAATTGTTGTATAAGCATGCATTCTACCAAATATATTTTGGTGCACCCAAACGTGGTAAGAAATTATTTTGTTATTATGGGAACATAAAGATTCTGAATCACTCTTAGAATTTAGCAAGCAATTAAGGGGTCATTTGGGGCAGATAACGGAAGCCAAATTGATGTGTTGCTAATGATGTACTGATGTACTAAGCAATACTGACATATTTCTGTAATTGTTGAAGTGGATTGAAGCAAGAGATAAATATGGAAAGAAAAGAAGTTCTACCAAGTGTGTGGAAAATGTAGACAAAATTCCATTTCTTCCATCCTGGGGGGTAAGGAAAAGGTCTCCCGTCAGGGAAAACATTGTGATGGCTTTGGTTGGAACCATTTCCCCAGTTACTATCTTCTGTCCATGCTGTCCAGTTATAAACATATGGGTCAGGAGTCAGAGCAGTATCTAAACAGAGAAAGAAGCAAACCATGATAGTATCTGGATTCAGAATGCCCACTGATGAGGAACCTAAATCGAACACTTAAATATTTGTTCCTAACCAGCTTAAATATAGTCGGACAATTAAAATCTATTTTCCAGAATTCATCAGACTGTACATTTATAACTTGCTGACTTTTTTGCATATTTTATAAAATTTTTCCTTTATTACAAGGACTCTTTCACTATCAAAGTACTCAGATGTCAAAATTGTCACTTGAAACATTTAGAGGTAGGTCATTGTTTTGTTTTATTTTGGAAAAGAAGAAGGAAGAAAAAATGCAACAAAATATTAAGCATTAAACACTTTTAAAATAGGAAACCCTTTCCATACAATATGTGATCTTTTCCTCATAGGAAAGTGATACATTGATAAGGAATGAACACATCAACAATTAAACAAAAGTTCTAAAATAATAAAATATGGAAGTCAGACTGTAAGTGCTTTTAATAGTTTCCATCAGCAAAATCTCAGTAAATTAACTTTTTTTTTTTGTTTTAAGAATGTACAATATTAACCAGCTCATTTAAATGTGTGCATCTGTAGTTTGTAACATGTACAGAGAGCTTATCTGCTTTCACTAAGAACAAAGTAACACAAGATAGACTCTAGCATTTTTGCTACCATACAACAGTTACTTAATACTCATGAACAGAAATTAAAATGGTCGGCCAGCAAAGAATCTGTCAAACTGGCTATTCTTTTAGTAGTCCAAAGAATTCCAGGTAATAGAGCTATAATCTGAGAATCAATGAGGTATAAAGCAGGATATGACAACATGGCAGCTGAGAGCCACCAGTATGCTTCAGTAGGTCTGGCTGATGTCGGTATTGATGATGGTACTGGTAGAGCTGTAGTCTCAGCCCCCTGTCATGTAATTTGAGGAAGAGGGTACGAAAGGACAATAGCAGAGCCTGACAATTAACAGTAATAACTTGTGATCACTGAGGTTAATGAGATGAGTCACCAGTAGTTTTGAGACAAAACCGGTATTCTTGCGACATGAATAAGACTCCTTACCATTTCTGCAGTTCTTCTCATAGACTATGTTGCCATTGGCATCTTCCTTTTGGCATCTGGGAAATACCAGGTTCACCATAAATGTTATATTTGAGCCCACCAGAGCTGGGGAGTCACTGGTCAGGACTGCCTGCACATGGCCTCCTGAGGCGGGACAAACAGACATCAGTAATCAAGCATCACCTTCTCCTTTCATGGACAAATATTTATAGAAAAAAATTAATCTAATGAGGACTGTAAGATCCAAGTGCCTCTTTATAATACATTTGTTTTCTAGATTCCTGTTAACTTTGGCTTTCAGAGTACAACATTCAAGAAGATGAATTAAAAAAATAAATTAGACCAATTAAAGAATTCTCTAATCATGGAAAAGTAATAAAATCTCTCCTTAATTGAACTGAGAAGGCAGGTTTTAAAGATCTGTGATTTTTAAATCTCCAACCAGTCACAAAAGGACTCATTCTTTTATATAAATGGGGAGATATTTGCTTTCCCCCAAACTGCAACTATGAGATAGTCAATATGCTTTGGGTTCACAGATTGGAAGATGGTCATTCCTGCAGTAGTTAGGGTTAAGTAGTAGTCATTTTCTAAATTATTCTGCTCTACCAGACTGAAAATTTCTGAGGATATTAACCATTGTCCTGTGGCTTAGAAAGGGACACTGTTGGGATAGAGGAAAGACTGCCAAATCCAGGCGCCATCGTATTTGGTAACTAGAGTTACTTCAATAGGAAATTACAGTGGTTTGGGGTGAATCTTGTGGTTTACCTTTCCAACCGTTTTTCCACCGAGGGTCTCCCGGTTTCCACACTGGATAGAGCTTTTCATTCCATTCATTTTCATCTGAAGACCAGCCGTTTAATTGGTTGTGGCTTCCCACATAAGCAGAAGGTCTTTCATCACTCAGTACTTCATGGAATCCTAGATCAAAATTCAAAAAAAAAAAAAAAATCTATTCTATTCCTCATTTAGCAGCCATGATAGTGTATTGGGCTACACATTGGGCTGCTAACTGCAAAGTCTGCAGTTTGAATGCACCAGCCACTCCATGGGAGAAAGATGAGGCTTTCTGTTCCCGTAAAGATGTGCAGTTTCAGACACCCTATACAGGGTTGCTATGGGTCGGAACCGACTCGACAGCACATACCCAGCAGCATTCCTCATTTAGTACTTATCCAGCAGTAGTGACAGGGACATTCGTGACACAACGTTAGAAAGTGTATGTGTGACCTTTTCAATATATCAAGCAAATAGCTCAACGCCATCAAATCTGACTCATAGGACCCTACAGAACAGATGAGAATGGCCCATCGAGTTTCTAAGGTGGTAGCCTTTACAGAGCAGCTGGTGGGTTTGGACTCAGTAGCCTTTTGGTGAGTAGCTAAGCACCTGACCACTGCACTACTAGGGATCATTTTTGTCAAGTAAATAGAAATGATTTAAAAAAAAAAAAAAGGTCAGTTGGAAATATCTTCAATAGGAGCATCCAGACCCTATCTCTTTACGTACTTAAAATAAATCAAAGAAAAAAATTTAAAGCTAGTATTTCTTAGTCCTTATTTGGTTTCCCGATATATGAATTTATTAGTTGAATATTTGGTGTCTGATACAGTGCCCCTAGGAAAACCACGATGTTTGTGATATTCAAACCAGGTTTTCTGTTGACTCACTCAAAAGAATGCCAGACAAAGGAAGCACTCCAGAATCCTAAGGGGCACATACCTGGAAGTCCTGTTAAGCAACCTCATCTTTTAAAACATTTTTTAAATTTAAATGTTTCATTGTGAATTATGTGATAGTTTACATGGGAGAACACCAGCTCCACATTCATCCCATTGTACACTGCCTCACCGCCATGGCCACAATCTCCTCCACACATCACATCATCAAACAACCAAAGGGTATACTCTGCAAGCCTTCACCCCGGTCATCAGCACACAGCCCCTCTCCCTCTCTGGGTCTAGAGTCCCT
>NW_006408524.1:29892911-29907328 GCF_000296735.1 Chrysochloris asiatica
ACTGGAGATTCTACCTTCCTCCAGGCCCTCTGGATCTAGGTTCCCTCTTGAAAGCTTGTAAGCCAGTCACTTCTTGCCTTTGTAGCCCCCCACCCCCCATTTTGGGTAGCCAATGTCCAAGTTGCCTATCCCTGTCTACTCTGTGTGTGGAGGACTCCCCTCCTTTTGCTACAAAATGTCTACCTTTACATTTCCAACCCTCACAGTCAGTCCTGATAACAATTATTCACTATCATACCACAAGAAACCTATCCCCATCTCCTTTCATCAGCCCTGCCCAGAAAGATTTGAGACCACTCTGTGGAGATTCTACCTTCCTCCATGCCCTCTGGATCTAGGCTCCCTCTTGAAAGCTTGTAAGCCAGTCACTTCTTGCCTTTGTAGTCCCCCCATTTTGGGTAGCCAATATCTAAGTTGCCCATCCCTGTCAACCCTGTATACTGAGGGGGTGGGAATGATCCTTGCTCTAAAGATTTGTAACCCCATCTGTTATGGCTCAGCCTATGGTGAATGTTCCATGGACACGTGTGATTTGTGTTAAGTTGGTTAACAGTATTTTTCTAGTCTTGGTGGCACAGTGGTTAAAGCCTCAACTGCTAACTGTTAGGTTGGTGGTTGGAACCCACCTAACAGAGAAAGATGGGGCTGTTTGTTCCCTTGAAGATGACAGCCTTGTAAACTCTATGGGGCAATTCTACTCTGTCCTGTTGGGTCACTGGGAGTCAGAATCTACTCAACAGCAATAGGCTTGGTTTGGTTTTGGTATCGCCCTACTGATTTTCTGTTTTCTTGTTGTTTCAATGACTGAAATTCTCGATTTGACTATTCCTTCTTTCAGTTTTGCTTTGTATATTTTGAAGTTCTGCTATTAAGCATGTATACACCATGACTCACAGCCTCGGAAACACTATTCAGGATCACTATGAGTCGGAACTGACCGCATGTAACAACGATACACATATATTGTTGTTGTTAAGTGCTGTTGAGTTGGTTGATACATAGCAACCCTGTATAGGGAACAGCTGGTGAGTTTTTTATATATATATAGAAAGAGAGAGAGAGAGAGAGCGCACCCTGGGAGCATAGAGGGTTACATGATGGGCTGTTAACCACAAGGTCAGCAGTTCAAATTCACCAGCAACTCTGGGAAAGAAAGAAGAGGCTTTCTGCTCCTGTAAAGATTTCGCTCTCAGAAACCCTATATAGAATTGCTATGAATCAGAACCAACTCCACGGTACACTACATCAGGCTTGTATACATATATGTGTGTGTTGTTGGTGGTGTTAAGTGCTGTGGAGTTGGTTCTGACTCACAGTGACACTGTATAGAGTTTCTGAGGCTTTAAATCTCTTGTTGTATTGGGTTTTCAGGGAGTGAACTGCAACTGATGTTGTAGTTATCAGTCCAGTGCTTATCTTACAGTGCCACACTGGTGGTGGTAGTGTGCCATGGAGTTGGTTCTGACTCATAGCGACCCTGCGTAGGGTTTCCGAGGGGCTGTCAATCTTTACAGGAGCAGAAAGCTTCATCTATCTCCCAGGGAACAGCTGATAGTTTTGAACTGCTGACCTTGAGGTTAGCAGGCTGACTCAAAACCACTACTCTACCAGAGCTCCTTAGGACTCCATATATGGGGTTGGTGATTTAAATCCACTAGCTGCTCCTTGGAAACCATATACATATAAGTTTGTGAGTATGTATAGTCGGAACCAACTTGACAACACTTAATAACAACCACAACAATATGTGGTGGTGATGGTTGTGTGCCATGGAATCTGTTTGGACTCACAGTGACCCTGTATAAGGTTTCAGAGGCTGTAAGTCTTTTGGGAAGCAGAAAACCTCATCTTTCTCCAGTGGAGTAGTTGGTAGATTTGAACTTCTGACCTTGTGGTTTGCAGTTCAATTTGTAACCCACTATGCTACCAGGACTCCTTAGCAACAATATACAAGGATAAGTAAAAAAAATTATCAGCACTCTGGTTATATTAAAATGTCCATCAATGTCCATGGCTAATGACACTGAGCATGTGAAATGACTGTCAAAGAGATGAATGACAGTGGATTATGTGGCAAATGATTTGTAAATCAGCCAGGATCTGCCTATGAAATAAGTTTTGCGAGATGGCTACTGAAACAGCTCATGAAAGAGCATAAACAGAAGCGTTTAGACATCTGCAAACAAAATTTGAATCGATGCTCCAAGGAAGGTAAAAGTTGCTTTAAAAAAAAATTGTTACTGGTGACAAGATCCTATGTACAATCCTGAGAGTAAACATATGGAATGGAAACGTCCTTAATCGCCAGCCAAGAAAAAGTTCAAAAGCCAACCATCAGCTCACAAATTGATGTTTACAGTTTTTTTGGGATGTTCAACGGCCAGTATTGAACACTATCAGGAAAAAAGGTCCAACAATCAACAGTGTTTACTACAGTGAGATGCTCACTGAAGAGCTGAAGCCTAAACTTCAGATTAAATGCAGAGGACTGCTATCCAAGGGCATTGTGATCTTGCATGACAATGTACATCCATACACCTCTGCCCAAACTGGTGACACTCTGCAAAAACTTTGTTTTGAGGTGTTAAAGCATTCTCCCTATTGTCCTGATCTTGCTCCATCAGTTATTCACCTGTTTGGTCCCCAGAAAGCATACCTTTGAGGATAAAGATTCACCTCTGATGAAGAAGTGAAGACAGAGGTACATTCGTGGCTCACAGCTCAGCCTAAAACATTTTAAAATAAGGGAATACAAAAGCTTGTTGATAGACGGGCAAAGTATATTGAAACGCAAGGAGATGATGTTGAAAAATAATGTATTTGTCTTTTCTAAAAGTTGATTAAAATAAATTCTGTAGCTAGATACACACATACAAGAGTCTGGTGGCATAATGGTTATGTGTTGGGCTGCTAACTGCAAAGTCAGCAGTTCGAGTCCTCCAGATGCTCCATGGGAGAACGATGAGGCTTTCTGCCCCCATAAAGATTTACAGCCTTGGAAACCCCATACAGGGTCGCTATGAGTGAGAACTGAATGGATGGCACATCACCACCACCAACCACCATACACACGTAAGCGTCACTGGTTTTGCTTCTCCAGAGAACCCAGGTTAAGATACTTGTGATAAAGGAAACGTTCTGTGTCTCATCTGTCTCAATGTCAATGTCCCGGTTATGAGATTGTACAATTGTTTACAAGATGTCACCATTAGAAAAGGTTAAGGGTATTTCCCTACCTTACTTCTGCATGTCAGTCTACAATGATCTTAAAACAAAATGCTGAATTTAAAAGTGAAATAAGACGAAGCAAACTCAGTAGTAATCATAGGGAGTGCAGTGGCTCCATACGATTAGACTGAACTGTGAACCACAAGATCTTTGGTTGGAGCCTACCAGCTGCAAGAGCTACTTCTTGCTCCCACAAAGATTTAAGCCTTGGGAGCCCTATACAGCATGGCTATGAGTAGGAACCAACTCCAAAGCACTTAACAACAACAATAGTAAGCAAACTTCAAGAGAGAAACGGACCAGGCGGAAGGGGATATGAATGTAAGTACGGAATCACACTTCCCTGCCACACTCTGGACTCGGGATTCTGTCCAGAGCAGAGACAGAGGCTAGGGCTGCTTGGTTACTGCTCTATCAATACCTCCTCCTTCCTTCTCTATACCAGGGCTCTGATCAGAAATGTATGACGCATGGCAAAGACTCCCCTGATGTTGGATATGTTACTAAATCCTACCAATTCTTATTTTTCCTGGCCAGAATACTTAGTCTGGGGCCAACTGTAGCCAAGTGTGCCTGGATTTTGACACCATGTAAAAGGCTGGAGGAATCCTCTCAAACTGATAGCCTGTATTCCACCTCTGGCTAATTTGATTGAGCAAAGTGATGATAGCAGAGAGAAGGTGGCCTAGAATTAGGTACCCCATTTTCCGCTGACCTGTCAGTTTTCTGCGCCTATTTGCTAGAACTTCAGACTCTAAGTGACTCTGTTCCTGGAGGTACAATGAATGTGGGGTGCAGGTCTGCACTCTGATTGACCGTGGGTGGCACAAGCCTCCTACTGATCAAAATGTTGCATTTGGAACTCACCCATCGATGCCTAGGAAGAATAGCTTGGTGATCTGCTTCCATACAGATTACAGTACAGACTGTATCTGTCTGGAGCAGTTTTACACTGTGGCACTCGAGGTCCCTTGAGTCAGAGGGCTCCACTGCAGCTAATGATAACATGTCTTTCATACCCAGAACTTTCGGTTACAGTTCCTCTCACACATCTTACAAGGACAATATTACCCAGTTTTACAAATGAGGAAATGAAAACAAAACACAATCACTTGTGGTTTAACTCCACGGCAGGCAGGGACCCAGAATTCGTCCAACTCCAAACCCTCTTAGCAAGGGCAGGCGTCAGGATGGAAGTCCACCTCGTCCGCTTACCAAGTGTGTGTCCTGGGCCGAGTTTTTTGCCCTTTCTGCAACCTGTTTCTCAACTGTGAAACCCCAGGATAATTATGATCGCAGTTCATTAGTACCCTTCGGTGACTCTCCAGGCCCTGGAATCAGCCTGCAACAATCCTGTGTTCGGATTCTCTCGTCTAAATAGGGACATCTTTTCAGGACCTCAGTCGCAGATGAGGAGACGGCAGGATGGAGGGCTCCGGCTTCCACTACTTCCCCTCCCCTACAGACCCTGTCTTCCACCTGGCACCACATCTGCCTGCCCATTCCGCCTGCCTGCCAGGGGTCCCCTTCCTCCCCCGACTCTACTCTCCACTCTCACCCCCACGGCCTCTCTAGGCACCCCCACCAATGTAGCAAGGGGCGCAGGCCTGTTGTGGCTTCAAGGTTACCAGCGTCTTCTCCACTCTTCCTTTCCCCACCAGTGCATCCCACCCCTGATCCAACTCCACAAAGCAAACCAAGCATGTTGCAGTGGAGTCAGCTGGGCCACATGGCCTCACCATGTGTTACATAGTAAACTGAGCTCCACAGTGTTTCCTTGACTGTAATCTTTATGGCTGCAGAGTGCTAAACCTTTCTTCCCTGGTACTTTTGGTTTGAACCAAACTTTTGGTTTGTAGATGAGCACAGGCAGTTAGCACTATCCAGGGCCACCTGATTAAAGGACTTTCCTGTCCCACAGGGTGAAGGAGTAGAAGGAAGATGTGTGCAGACAGCCCTGGCTGGTTGTCCCAGCAGGTGAAAAGCAAGACCCAGGCTCTTGGGGTTGTCACCTGTGGACTAGGAAGAGGTACATCTGCTCCATAAAGGTGGTTGTGTGGATTACATGAGTAATGTAATTGCTGTGGTAAGCACAGAGACTGACCCCCTAGATCAGCATTTTTTTCCTTTAACTTTGTCTTGTTCCCATGGAGTTGTCTGGTAGAATCAGGAGCCCCTGGATTTTTCGCCTATCGAATGTCACTGTTCTACTGCAGTGTGGTGACATAAGCCACTTCCTTCTCCTGCCCCACACTAATTCTGCCCCTGGAGGACAGGGACTGCCATCACCACCCCAATCTCTGCAGTGGACAAGCGGGCTGGGCTCTGTCACAGGGTTCTCAACCCTGGCTGTGCGTTCAAATCACAAGAACTTTTTAGACAGGATGCTCCATCCCTATCTCCAAAGACTCTGATGTCATCATCATTGTTAAAAGTCCAACAGCCTTGAATGTGTAACCTGGGTAGAGAACCAGGACTTGGGTTTTTCTCTCAGTTACATTACTAGCGGTAGCAGGTTCCTACAAGTCTGTGAAGAGCAGTGGAATAGGAAACCACTTCTGGGATGGGGTTATTAGAGTGTCTGTCTGCAGATTTGGGCCCCGTTTCATCCGAGGTTTCTACCCTATTAGATGGAAACCAGAGGAAGCTTAGTTGAGAGATGGGCTTTGTTCTGGAGCTAGGGACTGTAACCCTCACTCAGACCTGCTGTCTGGCAGGAGGGTGGGTAGCAATTGCAGTAGAAACAAAACTCTGTAAGACTTGCCATAAACCTGAAGCAAAGAATAAGCCTGTGGCATTTTGCTATACAGGCATACTTTGGAGGTATTGTGGATTCAGTTCCAAATCACAACAATAAAACGAATGTTGCAATAAAGTGAGTCACATGACTGTTTTGTTTTTCCAGTGCATATTAAAGTTACATGTACACTATATTGTAGTCTATTAAATGCATTATGCAAAAGTTTGAAATATTGTGAGAATTACCAAAACACGAAACAGAGACACAACCTGATCACATGCTGTTGGTAAAATGGCGAGGACATATTTCCCACAAACCTTCAACAAAAAAAATTTTTTAAATGCAGCTACTGCAATGTACAACAAAGCCAAGTGCAACGAAACAAGGTCTGTCTGTAGTTTCAGAATCCCCATAGGTTTCCAGAAGAAACAAGTGAGGTTGTGAAGTTTGCTTGAGGAGCTGCTTATCACTTTCTGGCCTAGAGCACATCATTACCCCTGCCACATCAGCCACTTGTCAGGGAATGGTTAAACACAGAAACTGAGAATTACTCACGTTTGGCGACACCGAGCGGCAATCTTGCAGCCAGAAGCAGGAATCCCAGCAAACAGTAGAGACATTCCATGCTGAATCCTCACAGACGCAGACAATCTAGTTTTGGCGATTAATTCCTCTTGCCCCATTCCCTAAGACACCAGTGCTCTGGTCTCAGTGGAGGCCCACTCCCTGTATTTTAATTAAATACAGGGCCTCAGGGCACATCATGTGATGGTATTCAGCAGCATTGCCTGATGTGGTCTCTTGAGTTCAAGCTCTTTCACCAGCTCATGTGCGTGTGACTCATTCACTCTTGGCACCTGATTATTTTACTTTTTGATACAGACCATTTCAATTTTGTGATTCCTCATGTACTGGTTTTTGGGGGACTTCCATTCCTATGGACCCTATTTTTAATGATCTTCAATAAATAAAATTCTAATCAACTTGCTGTGGTAGCTTGGTTCCTTCACTGATATTGAGATGTCACATTGTGGATCTTTTTCTAGAATTTAGATGGCCAGGCCCACCCAGTGCTAACCAAATATTCCCTTTCCTGAAGAGGAGAGAAAGGTGTCACCCATTTGAAATTGTGGTATATATATATATATATATATATATATATATATATATATATATATATATTGCTAAGTGCTGTGGATTCGGTTCTGACTCATAATCACCCTGTACATGGTTTCTGAGGAGCAGCTGGTAGGTTTGAACTGCTGACCTTGAGGCTCAAACTGACCTTGTGGTCTAGCACATTATCCTGCAATGCCATACCAGCTCTCTCTGCCTCTCTCTCTGTATCTATCTATCTCTATCTCTATCGGTATAGATAGATCTAGAGATAGAGAGAAATAAAGTATATTATGTCAGAATGTATTTGAAACTAATACAGATAGCCCCAGTGGCTGAGAAAATTACCCCAAAATTACCCCCAAAAAAGATTTAAGATATCTCTGCAATTCCATATAACGTTTCGAACAACCTGGGTAATTTTTAGTAGCTGCTCTCAAAGCATTTATGGCTGGGGCCAATTGCACAAAACATACAGCATATTTTATTTTATCAAAAGCAGATATTAAGTATATATATATTTTAAAAGCTTGCCTGAAACATGTTTCTGTACTAAATTCATTTCTTGTAACCACTAAAAGAAAACAAAGTGTATGATTTGTTCAATGTAAAACTGATGATCTGCTCTGTAAAATTTCCCTGAATTAAAAAAAAAAGTCAATTCTAGTCACAGAAATACGCAGCAAATATGCACCGTGAGCATTTTCTTGCATGCAATCTTTCTCCAAAGCACAGCCACATGACCCTTTTCAGTACATGCAGAACTCATGCTACAGGGTGAGAGTAAAATTGGGGGTATTGATTATGTTTCAGTTGTGCTAATGAGGAATAAAAATAAACAATCTGAAATCCACAGAGCAAGAATGGCCAACTCCTTGCCCTAAGGCTACATGCTGCAGCTTTTTAGAACGTCTTGTACGGCCTTTGAAGCAAATATGAAAGGAAAACAGTAAAGGAAACTTAGTACTCATGAACTTATTACTCACGAACCAAAACAAAACAGTTTTCAAATACAAATGAATAATGGGAATATTTATAGTTTGAGATAATATAATAAATGCATTCTCATACATTTCTGCTTGCTGTTTATAGCAACCATGTATATATAACTTTTATAATACAAAAAAAGTTTTATAAGTTTAGGAAAAAAATTACTATTAACTTTTTTTTTTAAAGTATTATTATCCGTTGGAGTCCTAGTGTGGTGCTGTGGGTTAATGCGCCAGACTGCAAAGTCGCTTTGAACCACAAGGTTGGCAGTTCAAGCTCACCACCTGCTCCTTGGAAACCCTATACAGGGTTGCTATGGGTCAGAACTAACTTGACAGCACTTAACAACAACAACAATTGCCCCTTGCTTCTGGCATAGTAAATCTGGGTTGTAATTTTGGTTAAATTAACCACCTCTTTCTTTAAAATGGAATACGCCTCGGTGGCACAGTGATTAAGAGTTCACCTGCTAACTAACTGTAGCTTGACCCCAGCCACCCTTTGCTAGAAAGATGAGGCACTTTATTTCCATAAGGATTTAGGGGGCATTTCTACTCCTGTAGGAGCACTGTGAGTCGGAATTGACTGGACAACAATGAGCTTGTTTTTTGTGTTTGTTGTTGTCAAGTGCCATCGAGTTGGTTCTGACTCATAGTGACCCTGTATAAGCTTTCCAAGGAGCAGCTGGTGAGTCTGAACCACAAACCCAGGGTTCAAATTGACCTTGCAGTGCAGTGCTTTATGCCACAACGCTATACCAGGTCTGTGTTATTGTTGTTGTTGTTATGTGCTGTTGAGTTGGTTCTGACCCATAGCAACCCTGGAAAAGGTTCCCTAGGAGCGATTGTGTGAGCTTGAACTGCAGATCTTGAAGTTGTAACCACCTTTGCAGTCCAGCACATTAATCCACAGAGCCACAAGTTTCAAAGTCTTCCATAATAGAAATTTACTTAGCAGGTAGTTACAGTGATCAAATTGTGTTTTATGTGTTCTGTCTTTCCCTATCTCATGGAAGGGAGAGATTAAAGACTAGGGCTATAGTTAAAAGGTAAGCAGCTGGATTGAAGTGAATCAGGAACAGAAGACATAAAACACAATTTGATCACTATGACTGATTGCTAACTACGTTAGAAGACTTTGAAACTTACAACTCATTTAGATATCACCAAAACATTCAAGCCTCAACTTGTAATAGTAGAGAACTCCATGAGCAAACTATTGAACGATGCAAAAAACAGCAAAAGAAGGTGGCAGGAACACACAGTCACTGCACCAAAAAGAATTGGTCAATATTCATCCATTTCAAGAGGCAGCATATGATCAAGAATCGATGGTACTGAAGTCCAAGTTGTATTGAGGAAAAAGACCAAACTGCACTGAAGGCACTGATGAAAACAAAGACTCCAGGTTTTGGCAGAATATAAATGGAAAGGTTTCAACAAACGGATGCAGCACTGGAGGCACTCAGTCATCTATGCCAAGATATTTGGAAGACAACTATATGGCCAACCAATTGGAACAGATCCATATTTGTGCCCATTCCAAAGAGAGGTGACCCAGTGAAATGCGGAAATCATCGGACAACATCATTAATATTACAGGCAAGTAAAATTTTGCTGAAGGTAATTCAAAACCAGTAGTGCATCAGCAGGGAACTGCCAGAAATTCAAAACAGATTCATTAGTGGGCATGGAACTAGGGATAGCATTGATGATGTCATATGGATCTAGGTTGAAAGCAGAGAATACCAGAGATGTTTGCTTGTACTTTATTCATTATGTAAAGGCTTTTGACTGTATGGAGCATGACAAGTTACGGATAGATAGCATTTCAAAGAGTGGGTATTACAGAACGCTTAATTGTGCTCATGAGGAACCTGTACATAGACCAAGAGGTAGTCCTTAGAACAGAACAAGGGAATATCAAATGATTTAAATTCAGGAAAGGTATGCACCAGGGTTGTATTCTTTTACCATACTTATTCAATCTGGATGCTGACCAAATAATGAGAGAAGTTGGATTATATGAAAAACATGCCATCAGGATTGGCAGAAGTCTTATTAACAACCTGTGATATGCAGATGATACAACCTTGCTTGCTGAAAACAATGAGGACTTGAAATATTTATTGATGAAGGTCAAAGACTACAGCTTTTAATATGGATTGCACCTTAATATAAAGAAAACAATAATCCTCACAGCTAGACTAATAAATAAAAGGAGAAAAGAGTGAAGTTATCAAATACTTCATTTTGTTTGAATCCACCATCGACACTGATGGAAGCAGCAATCAAGAAACCAAACACCAAATGTGCTGCACAAGGCCTTTTTAAAATGTACATAAACAAAGAGATCAGTTTGAAGACTAAGGTGTACCTGACCCAAACCATGTATTTTCACAATGCATGTGAAAGTTGGACTATGAATAAGGAACACTGTAGAAGAATCGATACATTTAAATTATTGTGTTAGACAAGAATATTAAAAGTACTATTAAAAGTATGGACCATCAGAACAAACAAATCTGTGTTGGAAGAAATATAGTCAGAATCCTCCTTAAAAGCAAGGATGGCCAGACTTGGCCTTTCTTAATTTGGACATGTTATCAGGAGGGACCAGGCCGTAGAGAAGAACCTCATGTTTCATAAAATGGAAGGTCATCGAAAAAGAGGAAGACCTTGATGAGATGGATTAACAAAGTGGCAGCAACAGTGGGTCCCAACCTAGCAACAATTGTGAAGATGGCACAGGATCTTACAGTATTTTGTTCTGTTGTGCATAGGGTTGCCATGAGCCCAAACCAACTTGATGGCACCTTACACACCAACCTTACACCAATTGTATTCGTTCTCAATTGCTGCTGTAACAAGTTGGAGGCTTAAAGCAGCACAAATGTACTATTACACACTTCCGAAGGTCAGAAACTCAAAATGTGCTTCACTGACCTAAAACCAAAGTGTTGGCAGGGCTATGTTCCTTCTGGGGGCTCTAAGGGAGAATCTGTTTCTTGTCTTCTTCCAGCTACCAGCCACTGTATATGAGTCGGAACTGACTAGTTGGCATTCAACAACAGAGGCTGCATGCAATTCTTGGCTGGTGGCCCCTTCCTCCATGTTCAAAGCCATCAGTGGCCTGTTAAGTCTTTCTCGTGATGCATCACTTTGATTTCATACCTTCCTCTTTTACTTATAAGGACCCTTCTGATTGTATTCAGTAAACCTGGATAATCCGTATTAAAGTTAGTTGTTTATCAGTTGCCATTGAGTCGTTTCTGACTCAGAGTGGCCCTACAGAACTGAGTTAGAACTGTCCCATTGGGCTTCCAAGGTTGTAATTCATTACAGAAATGCATGGCCAGGTCTTCTTTCCTGTAGAGTAAAGGAGTTCTTGTAGTGTAGTGGTTACGAATCGAATCGAGCTGTGAACCGCAAGGTCAGCAGTTTGAAACTACCAGCTGTTCCGCGGGAGAAAGATGAGGTTTTCTGCTTCTGTAAAGATTTACAGCCTTGGAAACCCTGTTCAGGGTCACTATGGGTTGGAACCGACTCAACGGCACTTAACAACAACAACAACAGATGGTAGTTTCAAACCTTACTGTTAGCAGTCCAGCACTTAACCAATGTGTCACCAGGACTTCTGGTTTGTTGATTAGCATCCTTAATTCTATCTGTAATCACAATTCACCCCTTGCCATGTAGCATAACATACTCATAGGCTCTGGGGATTAGGACTTTGTTGGGTGGGAGTGCATAACATACTCACAGGCTCTGGGGATTGGGCTTTGTTGGGTGAAGGTGGGGGGCATTATTCTGCCTATAAGAGTTCCACAACAGGTAATTTAGAAAGAAATATATATATATATTCATAAAGAAAAGTGTGTAAGCCTCCCTCAGATTACAGACTTGTTGGAACAAAGCCCTTGATATTTGGCAGAGTAGAAAGGCAACAACTACAGACACCGAGATCGGTTCAAAGAGAGAGAAATCCCATGTGACTTACCTTATCCTAACGTGGGCTGTGTAATTGCTATAATCAGAGTCACGGCTTTCAGATTTAAGTATTATCAACTGACTCAGAGACTTCTGGTGTATAGCAAAATCCTCTGGATGAAGTAATTAAACTCCCTTCTTTTCAACTTTTTTTAAACTTTGAAGTTCCTCTCACCAAAGTGTTCTTCCCTGAGAAAGAGGAGCAAATGAATCACAAATTCAGGGCGTTCTGTTGGGGGGTGGGGGACACCTCTGCAGTCACTAGGGGACAATGGCTGATGTATTTTTAGCCTGATTTCCCACTGGGTGTGCAGGCAAAGGGCTTCTCTTCTTGGAGGGATGGCTGCAAGCATTTTTTGGTACAATTCTTCTCTTGGAGTTCATGGGAAGTGTGAATGATCACACTATTTAAGTCCTTGTGTTTGGGTTTTAAAGTACTTCAATTGAATTGTCAGGAGCCTGGGTGGTGTAAGTAATTTGCAATCAGCTGCTAAGGTAAAGGTTAGCCCTTTGAACCCACCCTGTGGCTCTGGGGGTGGGGGTGGGGGGAGGTCTAGCAATCTGCCACCAGAAAGACAACAGCCAAGGAAGTCCTATGGAGCAGTTCCACTCTGTGGTGGCCCCTGTGGAATGTGAATTATTGGTGTGGACGGAGAGCAGGACATAAAAGTTTACTTAGCAAATGGGAAGGAACGGTGAGTGTGTCCTACCTTTAGTGGCCATACAACAATGAACACAGAAGGGAGAAGCCAACATAGAAATTTTAATGGAAGCTTGTATTCTCCATCCAACTCCTGTCTCTAAACACAGGAGCTGGTATGGTTCACTCTGTCTTTGAAGATCAATTCTAAGCCCCAAACAGAAAGAGCTAAAAAGAAGTCAATAATCAGCACCTTGGACTGAATAAGTGTGTGTGTGTGTGTGTGTTTAGTGCCATCGAGTCAGTTCTGAACTATAGTGACCCTGTATAGGGTTTCCGAAGAGCAGCTGGTGAGCTTGAACTGCTGACATTGTGGTTCAAACCGACTTTGCAGACCAGTGCATTAACCTACAGTACTACACCAGGACTCCAGGATAGAATTAATGGCACGTTGGATTTTTTTCTCACACCTAAATTTGACTTTTTCTCAATGATTATTTTAAACACCTCAGACAGAATTTATTTCAGCCAGAACTGGGGTAAATATACTTTTCTACAGTAGCCATCATCCACTAAGGCCTCAAAGGAGCATAGAATCTTATTGGGAAGATGAGACATAAATCCATAAAACAGGTGGTGGTGTGCTGTGGAGTTTGTTCCAACTCATAGCGACCCTGTATAGGGTTTCCAATGCTGTAAATCTTTACCAGAGCAGAAAGCCTCAACTTTCTCCCTTGGAACAGCTGGCAGTTTTGAATTTCGGATCTTGAGGTTAGAAGCCAAACTCATAACCACTATGCTACCAGAGCTCCTTATAAAACAGGTATGAGATCTTATCTAAAATTTGTGTGTGTGATATCTATGTGATATTTAAACCAAGTTATATAGGAAGAACTTTGATGCTGTTATTGTTAAGTCCTGTTGAGTTGGTTCTGACTCATAGTGGCCCTGTGTAGGGTTACTGAGGAATGGCTAGTGGGATTGAACCATCAACCTGGTACTTAAAAATCCAGTGCTTATCCTCCAATACCATACCAGGACTCCAGATAGAGCTCTAGGAGATCAGAAAAGACAGAGGATGTAGAGGAGAAAGTAGGACTTGAAGTGCCCTTGAGTGATGAGCTGAACTGGATAAACAAGGAGGAGATGTGGGGAGAAAGTTGCAGGTGGGAGGGAACAATAGGAATAGAATGAATGTGAATGATGACTTCAACACCTTTTATCAGGTGTGCTATGAGTCAAAACCGATTCAAGGACACTAAAAAAACAACAACTCATTGTGTTAGAAACTGAGGCTACAAAGCAGAATAAGGTCCCTGGCTTCACAGAACTTACAGCTCGGATCAAGGCAGCAGCCGGGTGAACAAGCATGATGTGTAGGTTATAGGACAGAAACATGGGTATGTTAGGATGAACAGTAAGTGTGGGAAGACATGGGTTATTAAATTCCATTTGGGTAGTGTAGTCCAAAAGAACATTATGTATGTATGTATCTATGCATGCAATTTAAATTTACTGGACACCATGTGAAAAAAAATCAAAAGAAACAGTTAAAATAATTTCACCATTTTACTTAACTCAGTATATTCAAAATGCTATTCTTTCAACCTATAATCAGTATAAAAACATATTCATGAGAGTTTACACTCTTCTTCTCATACTGTCTTTGAAATCTTTTGTAAGAGTTTTTACTCCTATGTTGTTATTGTGTGCT
>NW_006408524.1:29907773-29922798 GCF_000296735.1 Chrysochloris asiatica
GAACATTATCTTTACATTCATCCTATCGTATTTTGTTTCATTGCAATGATCACAATCCCTTGCATGCATCATCAAACAACCAAAGGATATACCCCCATATGTCTGCCCCTGGCTGCCAGCCCACAGCCCCTCTCCCTCCCTGAGTCCAGTGTCCCCAGCCACTCCATCTGTCCATGTCATCGTCTCTGCCTCCATCCCTAGGGTCACTGACTCCCTGGATAGGGTCTCGCACTTCGCTTTTCTCCTTGATGGTGCCAGGGATCTCCACTCCTGGACTGCAAAATCAGCCACTCTCCTCCTTTTGTACCAAACATTTATATTTACCTTTCCAACACTTACTGTCAGAACTGATAGCAATCATTCCCTATTGAACCACAGGAGTTCTTTCCCCTCACCTTTTATCAACCCCATCCAGACAGGTTGGAAACAAATCAGTGAAGGTTCTACCTTTCCCTGCATCCTCTGGAGCTAGGTTCCCTATTGAAAGCTTGTGAGTCAGTCACTTCTTGCCCTTGAAGTTCCCCCATTTTGGGTAGCCAATGTCTAAGTTCCGCATTCCTGTTGACCCTGTGTACCAAGGGGATGGGAATGATCCTCAGTGTAAAGATTTATCCGCTCCTTTGTCATACTGCATCCACGAGCATAGGTCAAGTTCATCCACTTGTAGTGGGTTACTCTTTCTCTTTTTTTGTTCCTCTTCTTTCTTCCTCTAGTCGTGTTCTGATCATCCAGCCATTGATCCAGGTCAAATGGGTACTATCTGCAAATGTGGGTGTTCTTGTCCATCTCCCTTCACTTCGTATCAGCTGGATGCTTCACACTCCATTCTAGTCTTCTGGGGCCATCTCCCTGCCCCTGGGCCCAGGGGTCCCCAGGTCTCATCATAGTGCTGGTTAACCAGGTTTCAATCCAGGTTTATAGGAGTCTATTGGATGTGGTGGGTCTTAGTTCACAACTTCCTTACTGGTTTTTAGGCTGTAATCTTTATGGAAGCAAACTGCCAGTTCTTTTCTCCTTTGGGGTCCTAGAGTAGGTTTTGACCTTTCAGTTAGCAGCTGAGCACTTAACCATTGTGCCACCAGATGCCTTTTTACACTTATACCCACTGCTTTTAAGTTGATTCTGAACTCATGGCAACCCTGTAGGAGACAGTAGAATACTCTCATAGGGTTTCCAAGGCTGTAAGTCTATATGGAAACATCTTTTTCCAAAAAGTGGCTGATACTTTAGAACCAACAACTTTTAGGTTAGAACCAACGGCCAAACACTTAACCACTGCAACCCCAGAATTCCTACAGTGGATATCAGCCTGGTGGCATATTCAGATGTTAACCAAAAAGTTGATGGTTTGAACCCCCACTCGTTATCCAACAGGAGAAAGATGTGGCGGTGTGGTGCCTCGGAAACTCTGTCTTATGAGGTCACTATAAGATGGAATCAACTCAGTGGCAACAGATTTGGGTTGGTCATTGTTGTGTGACGTTGAGTCAGTTCCAATTCATAGCAACTCTGTATAGGGTTTCCAAGGAGCAGCTGGTGGGTTTGAACTGCTGACCTTGTGGTTCACAGTCCAATGCTGATCCTTGAGCGCCACCTCAGGCGTCCTAGGGTTTGGATTTAGTACATGTTAAATTGGACCAGTCACATTGCCAGTGCTCAAGAGTTATATGTATCTATGGCTACCATGTTGGATAGTGTGGCTCTAGAGATACAGGAAGGTTTCAGCAGTGGGCTCTAGATAGATAAAGAGATACCGAGGCTGGAAGATACTGAGGCTGGAGTGGAGCTCCTTCTTCATAGCACCAACAGCCAGGGTGGGAGGAAGGAAGTGAGAACAATGCTGTTGTTGTTAGGTGCCGTCAAGTCACTCCAACTCATAGCGACCTCTTGAACAATGGAATGAACCACTGCCCAGTCCTGCATCGTCTTCACAATCGTTGTTATGCTTGGGCCCATTGCTGCTGCCACTGTGCCAATCCATCTTGTTGAGGATCTCCCTCTTATTCACTCACCCATCTCTTTACCATGCATAAAGTCCTTCTCCAGAGACTGCTCCCTCTTGATAACATGTCTGAAGTAATAAAGACAAAGTCTTGCCATCTTTGCTTCAGAGGAGCATTCTGGCTGTACTTCTTTCAACACAGATTTGTTTGTTCTTCTGGCAGTCCATGGACCTTCAATATTCTTCTCCAATACCACAACTCAAATGCATCCATTCTTCTATGGTCTTCCTTATTCATTGTCCAACTTTTACATGTATATGAGGCTGTTGAAAATACCATGGCTTGGGCAGGTACACCTTAGTCCTCAAACTGATACCTTTAAAGAGGTCTTGTGCTGCAGATTTGCCAAGTGTCATTCGGTTTCTTGGCTGCTGCTTGCTTGAGTGCTGAGTGTGGAGCTAAGCAAAATGAAGAAGCATGCTTTTAATGTACAGCTGGTATTTTCTTCTCTGACAGATTCCGCATGAGAGGAAATGTGGAAACTGAGTTCTTACTACACACAATTAACTTAATGACCATTTCCACATCCCGACTGTCCGTCTCCAGCATTCTTTTCAAAGTAAAAATAAATCTTGCAAATTTCAGTTGTAAAATGTTTTGATCTCAACTTAGTCACCCATGCCTTACTCAAGATAATGTTTCATTGTGAACGAAGGGTAAAATATTCCCATTGAAACTTAATTCAGAAATGCAATGTATGTTTCCACAACTTTTTTTAGTATTTTATTTTGAAATAACTTCAAGCATACACAATAGTTGCAAGAGTAGTACAAAGAACTCCTATACACTCCTTATCCAGACTGACTCATTCAAACATTGCTCCACATTTGCACTGTATCTATAAATCTTGTTTGTTTGATCATACAAATTGGTTGAAAGTCCAGAAACAGTCTGGACTGGAGGAAACATCCAGATTTACAGAGTGAAGATGGCCATTGCACCAGATGATAAAGAAGCCAGCTTTCTTACACAGTCGGCGGAGCAGGGACCCAAGCTACAAAATCATGATTGGCAGGAAGATTCCCTGATTAGAGAAGATGAAGTTTGGGGTATCTGAGAGGAGGGACTTAGCATGGGGCTGGTGGAAAATATATGTTGTTGTTAAGTGCTGTCGAGTCGATTCTGACCCACAGTGACTCTGTACAGGGTTTCCGAGGCTATAAATCTTTACGGGAGCAGAAAGCCTCATCTGTCTCCTGAGAAACAGCTGGTAGTTTTGAACTGCTGACCTTAAGGTTCGCAGCCCAATTTGTAACCACTACACTACTAAAGCTCCTTGGTAGAAAACATATAGGTGGGGTTATATGATCAGTTATTGTTGTTAAGTGTATTTGAGTTGGTTATGACTCATAATGACCCTGTCTAGCGTTTCCGAGGAGCAACCAGTGAGTTTGAACCACCAACCTTCTGGTTCAAACTCACCTTGCAGTACAGTGCATTATCCTGCAGCGCCACACACCAGGACTCCTCATGGTTGGTTAAGGGTATGTAATTGTAAGTTTAAGCGCTTTGCTCTATCAATCCATTTTTATCTATCTACAAACATACACACACACATACATCTTATTATTTTTTTTATGAACCATGAATTGCAAACTTCCTGTTTCTTAACATTTCTTTTCTTCAGTTTGCATTTCCAAAGATCAAGAACATTTCTTTTACCTAGCACAGTAACTCATAATCTATTACCATTGAGTCGACCGAACAGGGCAGAATTGTTCCATTGAGTTTTTAGGGCTGTGAGTTTTACGGGATCTTCATGTTTCTCTATGGGCTTGGCTGGTGGGTTTGAATGCTGACCTTTCAGTTAGCAGCCTAGTGCTTAACCTCTGCACCACCACCAGGACTCCTTCATAGTGCCATGCAACCATCACAATTTGGAAATTTAGCACCAATACTACTATTTAATCCCTGATCTATAGTCAAATTTGTCAATTACTCTCCTAGCATCCTGTCTAGCAACTCTCCCATCCCAAATGTGGAATCAATCCAGTTTCACTCACTGCATTCAGTTTCTCTGTCTGTTTGTAATGTTGTTAGTTACCATAGAGTCGGCTCTGACTCATGCTGACCCCATGTACAACAAAGTGCAATGGAGCCTGGTCTTCATTTATCCTTGCAATCACTAACATACTTGCATGCATTGTTGCTGTCACTGTGTATTTTGAAGACCTCTAGGGGCCTCAGCTCCAGCACGGTCCTGGACATTGTTCTCTTGTGATCCAAAGGTTTTCCTTGGCTGATTTTCAGAAGTAGATCTACAGGCCTTTCTTCCCAGTCGGCCTTGGTGTGGAAGCTCCACTGAAACTTGTCCACTCTGGGAGATCCTGCTGGTATTTGAAATACTGCTAGTGTAGTTTTCAGCAGCATAGCGATTCTCAAGCCGCCACAGTAGGACAAACAGATGCCTCTTTAGTCTACTTTAATCTGGAACAGTCCCTTGGTCTGATTTTGTCTTTCATGACATTGATATTTTTGAGGAAGGTAGGCTGATTTTTGTTTGCTGTTATTAAGTGCCATAAAGTCAGTTCTGACTCACAGCTACCCTGTATAGTTTTTCTGAGGAGTGGCTGGTGGGTTTGAACCACTGACTTTGTATAGATTTCCCTTGATTTTGAAATTATCTGATGCTTCCTCATGCTTAGATTCAGGAGCGACAGGAACATCCAAAAGAGATATTATTTACCCTTTTGAATACTTATTGTATTCATTATAATTGAAGTTAATGAGCCTTCAACAGAAATGTTTGTTAACATCACATAAGTCATTTAATAGGCTCCAGGAAACAATCGTTTATTGATTTAGAAGGTTTAGAGGCCTGATGCTAGGAGGAGACAACCAAAAACCAGTTGCCTTTGAGTAGACTCCCATTCATGACAACCCCAAGCATATTAGAGTAGAACGGTGCTCCATACGGTTTCCAATGGCTTTGATCTTTCAAAAGTAAATTGCCAGACTTTTCTTCTGATGTGTCTCTAGGTAGACTCAATTTTCCAAAGTGTGATTCCAACCCTCATGAAATTTATTAAACACACTAAAGACTAGCAAGATTGTTCGAGCTTTACTGTATATGAAAAAACACTTTGGAAAATGTCTAGGAGAACATGCTTTCCTAGAAAATATTGATGCAGATGTAATGCGGTGGGCTCAGCTCACGCACACAGTAACATTCTTCCTTGTTATAAGAGGCTACATTACTGGAGGCTCCCATCTTGCTGTCTTTAACCACAGCATTTTCGTAGTTTGCTGGACCTTTTTGTACATATATTTAGGTTCCCTTTATTAATCATTTGAATTCTAAAGCTGATAAATATGTATAGCTAAGTGGACTGTTGTCATTTATCCTTTGCTTACACTGAATGAAGACAAAATGGGGATTTTGCTCAATATACCTAACTAAATGCTAACATAGAGATGGAAGTTAAAGAAATACAGATCAGCAAAGAGTGTGCCCAGCTGTATAATATAAAACAGGGTCATGTTCCAGAATACCACCACCTTATCCTCACACCTTCCAGGGAACCCCAGGCCCTAGTTGGAAAGAGGATATGGCTGGAAGCTGACCCTGCTCCCTCAGCCTTCTTCGTGTTTACCCATTTTGTTAAGATTTTTAAATGCATGAGTATGTGAGGAGTAAGGGTCAGGTAATAGGAAGTCATATAAAGTAATTTGACCAGCTATGGGCTCAACCATAACAATAATTGTGATGGTGGTCCAGGATTGGGCAGTGTTTCAGTCTATTGTGCACAGTGTCACTATGAGTCGGGACTGACTCAATGGCACCTAACAACAACAAATAAAGTAAAATGTTTGACCAAAGAAGAGAGAACTGCTACTGCTGTATTTGAATTTCTGGGAGGGGTTTGGATAGGCTGTGGTTGTTGGCAGTAGTCCGTGCTTGATTGTTTAAAATTGTCCATGTTTTGTTTTTCTTTTGATCAGTTCTTCACCATCCTCTGACATTAGGAAATGTCTACAAAGTCAGGATTACACACTGAATTGGAGTCCTGGTGTGGCGCTGCGGTTTAATGTGCAGGATTGCAAGCTCGGTTTGAACCACAAGGTCGGCAGCTCAAGCTCACCAGTCGCTTCTCAGAAACCCTATACAGGATCACTATGAGTTGGAAGGCACATAACAACAAACAACATATACATCAAACAAAGTAATGTGTTTTCCTAGGGACTGATGCCTGGATCAATTCAGTGCATGTTTTTGTTAAGTACCATCACAGCGACCCTGTATAGGGTTTCCGAGGAGCAGTTAGTGAGTTTGAACCACCAACCTTGTGGTGTACAGTCTTCTGCACAACCACCCCATCCCCCTCCCCCCCACCCCCCCCCCCCGAGTTCCTGTCAGGGAAAGGCTGTTTGCCAACCAGGAGTCATTCCACTTTGGTATGGATTGATTCATTTATGTACTTGCCTGAGTAGAGGGGCGCCCAGAAAGATGGTGAGCTGATGAGGACGGAACCCCCCAAAGTCACAGAATGAGACAAAGCTGAGCAACAAAGGAATGGAGCAAGCAGCACAACCATATAAAAGGATGTATAAAGCCCACCATATTGTAACTCTCTCTTTACAAAGTTTCTCAAGATATTTTTCTTGACATTTCAAGATTACCGATTTAAAAAGTTAATACTTCCTTTCTTGTTAGTCCTTTTTAGGTTGTGCTTTCCATTGCTCAACTGCTGAATCTCATTTGCAGATGTTCATAAACCGAGCGTGTAATATGTGAGCTGGGAGCATCAAAGAAGCCATCTGTTGAGGCATGCTGAGGGAGTCGTCACTGCCTCTGACTCACAAGGGCCCAAATCACATGCTGAGCACTGGCTTAACGTTTTCTTGTAACCTGTGTGGTCATATCCCATTCTCTCTCAGCACTGCACTTCGGTTATAAGTTATGAATAGGTTTTATTTGATGGCTTGTTTAACATTAGAAGAGATCCCTCCTGTAATTCTAGTGAACCAGTTGTTATGAACACAAAATTTTGACCATAGAAGGCCTGTGAGAAATTCAAATACAGCCTCATCCATGTGACTCTTCTTTGTCCAGTAGCAGAAGTGTCCTGACTGTGGAATCTTGGGTTTCCTTGTTGTTGTTGTTAAGCTTGCTATCAAGTCATTTTGGACTCATAGTAACCTTGAACCACATATCCTGGTGCAATCCTAATGCCCCATTCTTCATAAAATCCAGTTTCTTGAAGTATTGGCTCAGCATACAGATTGAATAAGTAATGGTGAAAGGATACATCCCTGACACACATCTTCCCTGATTTTAAACCATTCAGCATCCACTTATTCTGTTCCAATGACTGCCTCTTGGTCTATGGACAGGTTCCTCCTGAGCACAGCAATGTTATCTGTAATTTGTTATGATCCACACAGTTGAATGCCTTTGCCTAGTCAATAAAACACAAGTAACCATCTTTCTGGTATTCTCTGCTTTCAGTCAAGATCCATCTGAAGCCAGCAAAGATATCCCTAACTCCATATCCTGCTTGAATTTCTGGAAGTACCCTGCGAATATACTGCTGCAGCTGTTTTTAAATTACCTTCAGAATAGTTTTACTTGCATGTGATATTAACAATGTCTTTCGATGATTTGCACATTTTACGGGGCCACCTTTCTTTGTAATGGGCAGAAATATAGATCTCTCACAATTGGTTGGCCATGTAGTTGTCTTCCAAATTTCTTGACATAGATGAGTGAGTGCCTCCAGTGAAGCATCAGTTTGTTGAAACATTTCAATTTGTATTTCATCAATTTTTGGTCTTATAATCTTCTTTTCCCCCAGGAATATTTTTTCTTTGGTTTTATTTCTCAACAGACTAATATACTACTTACTACTTTGAGTGTGGAGTCTTGGTGTGGCACTGTAGGATAAGCTCTGAACTGCTAAAAGCAAAGTTGATGTTCAAACCCACCAGCTACTCCTTGAAAACCCTATATAGGGTCACTATGAGTCAGAACTGACTCGACGGCACTTAACAACTTTCAGTCACCCATATAGAGGTTTTGTCTTTTCTGGAGCCACTAACATACTGGGAATCATCCCTCCCAGGCTATTGAGATTAGCAGCAACAACATAACAGGTGAAGTGGCTCTTGGGAGGGGAGTACAACTCTAACATGATCGTAGTTTAACTGAATCTTCTCATCTCTAGTTGCTGCTGATGAAGGCTGTAGAGCTGGAGCCAACTCAATGCAACCTTCTAAAAGGTTTCTGAGGAGTGAGTGGTGAGTTCGAACCGCCAATCTGTGGTTCAAACCAACCTTGTGGTCCAGTGGTTATGCTACAGTGCCTAACCCAATCTCTAATTATATGAGTATTATTTATAACTTAGTGGAAAGGATTTTGCCCTGTCTTGATTAATTCTCAAAAAGGAATGCTTGCAGTTTGTAGTTGTAAACAGATTTAAATACTTCCCGTGAGTAAAATAAAATGAAAAGAAAAGAAAACAATTGGAATGATGTCAATGAGTTGTATAAAAGGGAAGGTTAAAGATTTTGTATTCAGAGTTCTCCAACATTAATTGATCTTTCAGGCCAATGTTTTGGAATGTATTCAAACCAGGGAAAAAGGACAACATTCTTCACTAGCTGGAAGTAACAAGAGGCACTTTCAGTGGGGTTTAATGCAACAAGCAAGAAAATAACCCAGGGGCTAAACTCACTGAACTTATTTGCTGCTGTTTACTGATGATCAAAAATACAAAGGCCCATTGATTCACATTCTGTGTCTCTGAATCATTTCATCAAGTGTGCAAGGAATTGGCATAGCACTCAAGACCCCCCAAAAAAGTGACACCATGAAAAAGAGGATCGAAAAGGAAGTGGGCTTTTCTGGCAGGAACAAACCCGAGCCTGTGAAAGAGAACATTGAACGTCTGTAGGGCCGGAGCCGGGCCGGGGCCACAGCTGTCAGATGGGGCCCGAACGGAACATGTGGTTTCTGCTGCAGGAATTAGGTTTCTGAGAAAGAATGAAGACTCGGCTGAGGTGGCAGAGGAGAGTACAGAATAGTGAAAAAGACAGCTGGGGTTGGCACAGCCCAGTGCCTGGGTCTCCCAGAAAGGCAGCCACAATGCAAATAAGGGCCATTGTACAAGGATGCTTTGCCAAAGGACCCAACCAGACCTGCTGAGAGGAGGTGAGTGTCCCCTGGGCTAGCTCACAGGGACTCCACAACCCAAAGACTAGAGTTCAAAGGCTTAATCCGACTTCCTAAAGAATGGGCTGATGAAAACATGCGTTAACAGTTACATATTTCAGAAAGACAGCCGACCAAAAGGGATCACTGTGTGAGATAAATGAAAGGGACAATCAGGAAATCACAACGACATGAAAAGAAGGAAAAGGAGGAGAAAAGACACATAAAAACATATGTGAGGGGGCTTCAAAAAGTTTGTGGGGGAAAATGCCATTATCTTTTCATTATGTTTTGCATGAACTTTGTGAAGCCCCTTTGTGTGTGTGTGTCCCTGGGAAGTGCAAATACTGAGCACTTAGTACTAGCTGAAGTTCAATCCCATCAGAGGTACCTTGAAAGACAGGTCTGATGATCTGTTAGTGAAAGGTCACAACCTTGAAAGCCCTATGGAGGAGCTCTACTTTGCACACATAGGATGGCCATGAACTGTGGTTTAAAACTAATAACAATGTCTATATCTGTTGTTCTTAAATGCCTTGGAGTTGGTTCCAACTCATAGTGACTCTGTATAGAGTTTCCAAGGAGTGGCTGATGGGTTTGAACATCAGACCCTGTGGTTAGCAGTCCAGAGCTTATCCTACAGCAGCACACTAGGACCTCATGTCTTTATCAATGTTATTGCTGTTGTTGAGTGCCACTGAGCCGGTTTTGACTCATGGCAACTCTGGATAGGGTTTCTGAGCAGCATCTGGTGTGTTTAAACTGCTGACTTTGCGTTTAGCAGTTCAGCACTCATCCTGCAGCGCCATACCCAGAGTCTATAACTACATATCATTGTTGTTGTTGCTGTTCAGTGCCATTGAGTTGGTTCCAACTCATAGCGACCCTGTATGGCGTTCCTGAGGAGTGGCTGGTAAATTTGAACTGTTGACCTTGAAGTTCAAACCACATAATTTATAATATATTATATATTACATAATATATAGTATACAAGGGGGCTTTAAAAAGTTTGTGGGTAAAAAATGATTCTTTTCATTCATTCAATTTTGCCACAAACGTTTTGAAGCCCTTTGTATATGTATATACATATGTGGATATATACATACATATGGCATGAATGCAGTAGATCTGTAGAATAAGCTAACCACAAGGCCTGTAGGTCAAGCCCACTAGCTGTTCTGTGGGAGAAAAAAGAGGCTTTCTTCTCCCATAAAGACCTAAAAGTTCAGGAAACCCTATGAGTCACAATTGATTTAATGGTACTTAACAAAAAACAACATGTGTACACATATACATGTATATATGGACTCCTGGTCATTGATTCAAACCCACAAGCTGCTCCTTGGAAACCCTGTACAGGGTTGCTATGAGTCAGAACCAACTTGACAGCACTTAATAACAACAATAACAAACCAAAAAAACTGTACATGTATATTCTATTTTTATGTATCTCTGAAATTTTCATAATAAAATGTACATATCTATTTTATTAGGAAAATTTCAGAGATACATAAAAATAGGACAGTGATTCTCTGTGACTCCATCACTTGTATTTAATAATGACTAGCATTTTTCATATTTGCTTCATCTATTTTTCATGTTCTGAGCAAATAATCTGAGAAGATGGGTTATATGGAGAAAACGTGTCATCAGGATAGGAAGAAAACTCATTAACAACCTGTGATATGCAGATGATACAACCTTGCTTGCTGAAAGTGAAGAGGACTTAAAATACTTACTGATGAAGATCAAAGACCACAATCTTCAATATGGGTTGCCTCTCAACATAAAGACAACAAAAATCCTCACCACTGGACCAATAAACAACATTTTTTATCAACAGAGAAAAGATTGAAGTTGTCAGGACTTTGTTCTTAGATCCACCATCAACACTCATGGAAGCAGCAGTAAAGAAATCAAACACCGTATTGCATTAGGCAAATCTGCTGCACAAGACCTCTTTAAAGTGTTGAAGAGCAAAGATATCAGTTTGAGGACTAAGGTTTGCTTGATCCAAGCCATGGCATTTTCAATAACCTCATGTGCACGTGAAGCTTAGACCATGAATAAGGAAGACCGTAGAAGAATTGATGCATTTGAGCTATGGTATTAGAGGAAAATATTAAAAGTACCATGGACTGCCAAAAGAACAAACCAATCTGTGTTGGAAGAAGTACAGCCAGAATGCTCCTTAGAAACCAGAATGGCCAGACTTTGTCTCTCATATTTCAGACATATTATCAGGAGGGCGCAGTGCCTGGAGAAGGACATCATGCTTGGTAAAGTGGAGGGTCAGCAAAAGAGAGGAAGCTCTCCAACTTAATGGATTGGCACAGTGGCAGCAGCAATGGGCTCATATGTAGCAATGATTGGGAGGTTGGCGCAGGAGCAAGCAGCATTTTGTTCTGTTGTGCATAGAGTCACTATATATGTCGGTACCGACTTGATGGAACCTAACAACAACAATTTCTCATAATTTTTTTTTTTTTTTGCCATTGTTTTAAAACAAATCTCAGTCTTGTGGTTTGCAGTCCAGTGCTAGTTCTTTAGCGCCACACCTAGCTGAGCTTTATGGTTGTTGTTGTTATTAAGTGCCGTCGAGTTGGTTCCGACCCATAGTGACCCTGTATAGGGTTTCCAAGAAGCGACTGGTGAGCTTGAACCACTGACCTTGTAGTTCAAACAACTTTGCAGTCTGGCGCATTAACCCACAGCACCACACCAGGACTCCAGTTTTATAGTAGTAGGTACATATTAACTTTTTAAGAAACTTCCAAACAACAACAGATTTCTACCTTCACTATCTTACTGTTAGAAAATTCAGAGACAACTCTGTGGTAGCTGCCAGCAAATGTGGAGCCTGTACATCACACACATGGGTGACAAAAGTAGAGCCTTACAACATACATGTGGGTGACAAGTGCAGAACCTTACAACACACACGTGGATGACAAGTGCAGAGCTTGTACAACACACACTTCGGTGACAAGTACAGAGCCTTACAACATACAAGTGGATGTCAAATGCGGAGCCTGTACAACACACACATGGGTGACAAAAGTAGAGCCTTACACCATATATGTGGGTGACAAGTGCGGAGCCTTACAACACACACGTGGGTGACAAGTGCAGAGCCTTACAACACACACGTTGGTGACAAGTGAGGAGCCTTACAACATACATATGGGTGACAAATGCGGAGCCTGTACAACACACATATGGGTAATAAATGCGGAGCCTGTACAACATACATGTGGGTGACAGCCTTGGCTCCTTACGTTCTCTGCAAGGCTTTTCCTTCTCAGTTTCCTCATTTCACTCCTTTAAAGTTCTATCTTGTTCTATGTGTTTTTATTAGTTACCTCATATTCTTTCTCGTACAAACTTCATTGTAATTAAATGACAGAGATCAAAAGAAATCAAATCCTGCAAGAACAAGTAGCCTCTTCCCATAAAGTCCCCATAAAATAGATTTTCCAGGACCTACTCATTGAAGCAGTAGATTTCACAACAGAATCCTGGCACAACAGGAACTGGGTTAGTCTCATGAAGTCATGGGATTGGCTCTGCAGGCGCCAGAAATGTCTCCAGGCTATCGGGTCCCATGACACTAAGTCAGATCCCCAAGGGTCATAGTCATTCTCCTCCTTTTGCTTCAGAGAAAAGTAAATGCAAATGAACACATGGGCCTATAGCCAGAAAATGCCAAGTAGAGCAGGTAGATTCTTACTTGCTGCTCCGGCTGTGCAGGAAAGAGCAGAGCAGAAGTCAGCCCCTGAGTTCACCGGCATTAGCGGAGGCTGGGTCCTTGAAATACTGCAGGAAAAAGATGGATGATGAAACAGGCCGATGGCTGAGGCAGCATGAGAGAGAACAGGGTTTCCTCAGCTTCTGTCCTTCATGGTTTGGGCCAGATCCCTGCTCCATTGTTATGCTGTTTTACTTAATATTTTTCTTTGACTATACTGGTTAGTTACATTAATCTTATAATAAGCCATGTTGTTAAGTGCCATCTTGTTGGTTCCGACTCGTAGCAGGCCTGTATAGGGTTTCCAAGGAGTGGTTGGTAGGTTTGAACTGCTGACCTTGAGGTTAGCAGTTCAGTGCTTATCCTACAGTGCCACACAGCCTAGAGAACCACCCTATGGGGCAGTTCTACTCTGTCACATGGGGATGCTATGAGTTGAAAATCAGCTTTATAGTACCTAACAAGAAGGAGCTCTGGTAGCACAGTAGTTACGAGTTGGGCTGCTAACCTCAAGGTCAGGAGTTTGAAATTACCAGCTGTTCCTCTGGAGAAAGATGAGGTTTTCTGCTACTGTAAGAAATTTACAGCCTTACCCTATACAGGGTCGCTGTGAGTTGTAACACATCACTACCACCACCACCAGATGTATTTAATAGTAAATGTTATTGTTAAGTACTATCCAGTTTGTTCCAACCCATAACGACCCTATATAGGTTTCCTGAAGAGTGGCTGGTGGGTTTGAACTGCTGACCTTTTGGCTAGCACTCCAGTGCTTATTGCATAGCACCACACCAAATGTGCACAATTATAGACACAAACATCATGGTTAGTGGTGGTGACTGTGTGTTGTGGAGTCGGTTCTGACTCATAGCAACCCTGCACAGGGTTTCCGAGGCTGTAAATCTTTATGGGAGCAGAAAGCCTCATCTTTCTCCCATGGAAGAGCTAGTAGTTTCAAACTGCTGGTTCTGAGGTTGGCAGCCTGATTCGTAACCACTACACTACTAGAGCTCCTACATCATGGAATATACTTTACCAAAATGCAGTTGACGAAAATAATTAGTCAAATTGGCAAACACTGTATATTGATTTTCTACCTTCTTAATTATGTACCATAGAGTCCTGTTGTGATGCTGTGGGTTAATGCACTGGACTGCAAAGTGAACTTGAACCATAAGAGGTTCAACTCACCAGCTGCTCCTTGGAAACCCTATATGGGGGGTGGAAACTGACTAGACGGCACTTAACAACAACAACAACAATTGAGTAATATGGCAATGGACCAGCTGAATCTTCTTCTATTTCAAACATTAGTTATTTACTTAATAGAAATTTCGTTTGATGTTAACTTTCCTTTAGTACGCCTCTCTTCTAAGTCTTATGAATAAATTGGAATTAGGTACATATGCTTAGATAAAGTATTACCTTCACAAGATAAAAAAATACCTAGTGACTTCTGGTGTGGCACAATAGGATAAGCACTGGACTTCGAACCACAAGGTCAGTAGTTCAAACTCACTAGCTGTTCCTTAGAAACCCTATACAAACAGGGTCGCTCTGAATTGGAATCGACTCGATGGCACTTAGCAATATATGTAGATTGGTTATTTAGGAAAAAGAAAGTAATGTTTTGGAAAATCACAGTAATCACAAGGTGGGGACTATACCTTTTATACTGTCCTGGTTCTATTTCTAGACTTCTGATAAAATTGATGCGTTAAATAAAATGTATATATTTACTAATGACACTGTTGTTGTTAAGTGCCATTGAGTTGGTTCCATCCCATAGCAACCCTGTATAAGGTTTCCGAGGAGCAGCTGGTGAGCTTGAACCGCCAACCTTGCAGTTCAAATGGCTTTGCAGTCTGGCGCATTAACCCACAGCGCCACACCAGGACGCCAAAGACACTTGTACAATGTTTATAAACCTATAGAAACAATACAAAATTGTTTCCTAAAAGGTTGTGGGGAAATTCCATTATCTTTTATTTAAAAATTTTAAAGCCCCCTCTATGTGTTTGTTTGTTTTTTTCCCTAATGTTTTATTGTGAATTATGTGATAGACTACTCTATATGTTCTTTAAGGAGCGCTAGTAGCGTAGTGGTTACGAATCGGCCTGCAAG
>NW_006408524.1:29922898-29923507 GCF_000296735.1 Chrysochloris asiatica
TCAACCTGAACTCAGTCGACAAATGAAAGAGTCAAGAACAGAATAAAATTATAAGAACAGAGGATCTGGGAGGTCAGCCTATGACCAAAACAATTACAATGTGAAAAAAGGTAAACACAGAGGAACAGAGATCCAGATGTTGGGAAGGTCAGGTAGATTACTGGATAAAATAGACTATCTTAAGTGGAGGAAAGAACTAGTGGAATATAAGGTAACCACAATGGAGTTGAGGTGGGGGTTTTATTTTGGGTGTTGGGGAGGGCAATACAAGAAGCTGGGGGAGGAGGCAGAATAACAAGATAGATAGAGGAACACTGAGACAGGTTTTCATGGCCTAGTGGGACAGAGGTAAATAGTGATGCATACTCAACCTTGGAACAACAGGGCTCTGGGATACAGGGATCTAGGTATAGCTTGAAGAGGGAAAATAATACTAAAATCCTTGACTGCCTTATGAACATTAGTTTCCCTTGCCTACTGTTGTAAAATAGACACTTGAGTGGGATAGAAAAGAATGTTAGTAAACATGATTAGAGAACACTTGTAAGCCCACCTTCAGCCTGTAACTGATTGGAATACCTAAAAGGGGTTCTACAACTTGCCCAGTGA
>NW_006408524.1:29924728-29930917 GCF_000296735.1 Chrysochloris asiatica
GGTTGCTATGAGTTGGAACCGACTCCATGGTACTTAACAACAATATGTTCTTTGCATGCTTTATGAGTAGCACTTTCTCATTCAGTTTAACAAAGGCTAGTAAAAGGAACTTGTCTTTAGAAAAAATCAACAAGCATGTGACCTAAGGGAAAAGTGTATTCCGAAGTGGGAGCCCCTGTGGAGGTAAGGATGTTCCACAATATCCCTGATGGTGAAAGCTGGGGAGAATGGTGTTGGGCTGTTTTCACACCATGCTGGGAAGAGGAAGAAAAAGAGGATCTGAGGATTTCTACCCAACTGGATGGAAAGTGAGGTTGTTGGGATTTTGTCATGGTACAACTGGGGATAGAAAGGCAAGAGAGGATAAACATGGAAAAATAATGTTCTTCAGGCTTAAGGAAGAGAAAGTTTACAAAACAGGATTGGAAAATGTTGCTAAGCGCTGTTGAGTCACGTACAACTCACAGCGACCATGTATACGCTATCCGACGAGTGGCTTTTGGGTTGTTTGAACTGCCAACCTTGAGGTTAGTAGTCCAGTGCTTATCCCCCAACACAGCACCAGTGTTAACAAAGACCTGATCACTGTCAGATCTGAGCTAGAAGTCTCCAAACAAAAAACCTACATGGAGGTGTTTATAAAGTGATTGTCTTTTTGTAAATCAGGTATCAAAAAGGACACAAGACATACTTCTGAGAGGTGCTACACTGTCGGTCAGAAGGGCTATTTCATTGCTTCAAGATGATGGTTTGGCAGAAGAAGGGCATTGGGAGATAGGCAAGGTCATTCACCACCAAGTCTGGGAGCCAACACAAGGGCTGTGAAGCCAGGTTCAGGCCTGGGGGCTCGATCTCATGCAAGTGGGATGGAGGTTGGGGGGTTATGGCAGTTACTCTATGATTTGGGGCACAGCAGTTATTAGACAATGGTGAGGGGGTGGGAGTGCTCCTACTGACCCTCATGCTGAACTGCTCTCGGGCCTGCCTGCTCCTCCCCACCTTCCTGGCCTGGTGGAGGAAAAGTTCCTTTCTACAATGGTTCTGACTTTCTACAATGGTTCTGACTCCAGTGGGATGAGTGTCCTTCCTATGTGTTGTTGTTGTAAGGTACTATCTAATCGATTCTGACTCACAGTGACCCCATGTGACAGAATTTAAGTGTCCCAAACAAATAGAGTTTCTTGGGGGGAAATCTTTAGGGAAAGAGATTGCCTTTGAGCAGCTAAGTACTTCACTGTTGTGCCACCAAAGCTGTTTTTCTTCCTACTGTGTTGTTGTGTGCCTTGGAGTCGGTTCCAACCCACAGCGACCCTGTACAACCTTTGCGGGAGCAGAAAGCCTCATCTTTCTCCCATGGAGCAGCTGGTAGTTTTGAACAGCTGACCTTGCAGTTCACAGGCCAATTCGTAACTACTACGCTACCAAAGCTTCCTACTCTAGTGAAGTCAAAATCCCTTTCTTAAGACAATGACTGACTGTAGTTATCACCCCCTTCTGGGAAGAGTGCAGGATTCAGAGCAATGCTGAAGCCATTCTCACTTATAGGAAGGAGAAAGGAAACTGGAAAGGTTTAGATTTCTGCTAGTTCTTACAAACTAAGATGTTCAGGAGGAGAAACTAAGAGGCAGAACCAACGAGGAGACAGATGGTTCCCTGTGTGATCCAGAGAAGGATTATAAGAAGCAACGGGGCCTTCCATAGGAATTTGAAACTTTAGTTTTTTTGGTTTCAATCCTAGTGGAAGCTTCAAGGGGACCCTTGATTGACAATTAGACTACATTTGGTGACCTGAAGAGAATGGTGTTGTTGTTGTTAAGTACCGTGGAGTTGGTTCTGACTCATAGCAAAGCCTGTTTCTGGGTTTCTGGGAAATGGCTGGTTAAGTTTGAACTGCTGACCTAGCGGTTCAAACGGACCTTGTGGTCTAGTGCTTATCCTACAGTGTGTGGATATTGTTGTCCCCAGGGTCACCTGCCCCTTTTTCTTCCTCATAGTGATCACAGGAACATAAACATGTGACATGTTGTTCCTTAAAAGAACAAAAATCACAATTCAGCAATTATATACTTAGTGAGGTTGTTGAGAAACAAATATAAAAAGAGAAGTAGATGTAGATATATAAGGGTAAGTTTAAAAGTATTGCTGCTAGGATTCCTGTTAAAACAAAACCTGTTTAAACGCGTCTCTGTGGTCAGTGGGTGGCTGCAGACAAGTGTCCCCAGTGATACACTCATCTTAGTCTCCTTTGTTGTTGCTAAGTGTCATCAACTTGGTCGCAACTCCTGTCGACCCTGCGTAGGGTTTCCGAGAGTGGTTGGTGGGTTTTAACAGCCAAGTGTGTGGTGAGTAGTCCAGTGATTTCCTACAGTATCACACCAGGATTTTAGTCTCATTTATTGTGTTAATGCCGTCAAGTCAGTTCCAACTCATAGTGACCCTGTGTAGGGTTTCCAAGGTTGTTTCTTTGTAGGGACAGAAAGTCCCATCTTTCTCTCGAGGAGCAGTTGGTGGGCTAGATCCACCGACCTTGTGGTTCTTCTACAGAGAGCTTGTCTTACAAAGCCACCATGTTCTTAGTTTCACTGGTGCATTGAGTCAGTTCCAACTCATAGTGATCCTGTGTAAGGTTTCTGAAAGCAGCTGGTGGATTTGAACTGCTGATCTTTCAGTTACAAGTCCCGTGCTTTTCCCACAGTCACATCAGGGCTCTTAGTCTTGGTGGTGGTGGTGGTGGTGGCGGTGATGTGTCGTGGAGTCAGTTCCGACTCATTGTGATCCTCCATAGGGTTTCCAAGTCTGTAAATCTTTATAGAAAGCCTCATCTTTCTCCTGTGGAATGGCTGGTAGTTTTGAACTGCTGACCTTGAGGTTAGCAGCCGACTTGTAACCACTACGCTACCAGAGCTCTTTTTAGTCTTGGTAGCATGCCTTAAAAATAAATAAAAGCATTCAATCGAAACAGTGGCTTCCAAGGGGCTCTGCTGGATCAGTTAGATTTTAGACAGAGGTCAGATCAGAAGGTTATGGCAACTGATTTTTGGGACTCCAAAGGGTCATCATGATAGATTTTCTTGAATGACAAAGGATGGTCATATGCGCTTATTAGGAAGAAGTTTTAAGAAAATTAAAAATGGCATTAGTGAGAAAAAGGCCAGGAAAGTTGCAGTGAGAAATTTTTTCCCGTTACAACAATGCACTTATTCTCTGAGGTAGCAAGGACTGTTTTAGGAGAATATTGGTATATCAGACAAAGGACTACTCTCTAAATACTTTTGTCCCAGTTTGTGGGATCTCTTTTTACTGTTTTACTGAAATCCTTTGATACATGTGTCTAATTTCTAGGAGGCCCCAGTCATCTATTTTGTCTTCTGTTTGTGTGCTTTCAGTTATATTTGATAGTATATTTATGCCATGCATCAGATCTCCTAAGTTTGCCCCTATATTTTTATTGATGATCTTTAGAGTTCTAGTCTTTACATTGAGTCCTTTAATTAGTATTGAGTTTTTTTTAATATATAGTATGAGATATGGGCCTTGTTTCGTTTTTCAGCAAATGGATTTTCAATTTTTCCAGAACCACTTGTTGAAGAGACTATCTCTTTCCCATTTAATGCATTTTGGTCCTTTGTCAAAGATCAACTGACTGAAAATAGACGGAATTACTTCTGGGTTCTCCATTCCGTTCCACGGATCTGTGTGCCTTTCATTGTACCAGGCTGTTTTGACCGTTGTGCCTGTGTAGCAGGTTTTGAGATCAGAAAGTGGGAGGCCTACTACTGTTCTTCTTTTTTTAAATGATGCTTTGCTTATCCAGGATCTCTTTCCTTTCTCTATAAAGTTAGTGATTAGTTTTTCCATTTCCTTAAAGAATGATGTTGGACTCTAGATTGGGATTGCATTCTATCTATAGATGGTTTTGGTTAGTGTTGACATTTGTTGTTGAGAATATATGCAGCAAAACATATGCCATTCCAGCAGTTTAATCATGTACAATACATATACCATCCCAACAGTTTAATCATGTACAATACAGTGACCCTGATGACATTCTTCCAGTTGTACAACCATTCTCGCCCTCCTTTCTGAGTGGTTCCTCCCCCATTCACAATAACTCACTGTTCCTTAAAGCATGATCTAACCTTTTGAGTTGTTGTCACTTTGATTCCATATAGCTAGTTCCTAAAAGAATATAAAACTCAAGGCAGATATTTTTCACTAGTTAAACCAAACTACTGTTCAGTTTTAAAAAGACTTCAGGGTATGTTTTTGGCTTAAGGTTTAAAGAGTATCTCAGGACAATAGTTTGGCGAGTTTATCCAGCCTTCATGATTCTAGAAAGTCTGAAGTCCATGAGAATTTCAAATTCTGGTCTGCATTTCCCCCTCAAAGGTTTAATTTTAGCTGAATAATTTACTTAAATGAAAGTCTTTCTTCCCCTATGAGTCACAGTAAATCATCAGAAGACAACAAGCTAACCAGTTGCTCTAGAGTAATCTGGTGAGTCTCAAAGTAGACTTGTGCTCTGCAGGCTTCTCTGTGGTTGGCTTTTTAGAAGTAAACCACCAGACCTTTCTTCCAAGGTGCCTCTAGGTAGACTCAAATCACCAACCTTTGTGTTAGCAGCCAAGCTTCAAACTTTTTACACCACCCAGGGATGCCTACTTAGAAGATACAGACCTCTTATCCCTTCTTCCCTAAAATCCCAGTTACTTTTCTTTTGCCTCTATGCAGAGAGGAGTCCATAAACAAACAAGACTACGATGTCCACCTGGTTGAGTTGAAGTAGCCACTTCTCTTCATTCCATTCCAGCCACATTTTTTTTTTTTTTCAGTTTTCCTTTCCATTACTTCAAAAAGGGAAAAATTAAAAGCCTTAAAAAAATAAAGGATTTTTTTCTAAGATAGATGCTTTAAAATAGGAAATAGATTAGTGAAGCCATTTTAATTCCCCAAAATATTAGTTTGTGAGTTATTACAGAAGAGTGTAAAAAAGTTGAACCTCACAAATACTAATGAAAGGCAAGTTTAGATAATGAGACCCCACATCATACTTGGCAAAAATTAGTCTAACCACAAAAACAGAAACTCTTGTGTGATGCTGATGGAAGTATGAATTGGTTCAAGCAATATGGCAATCTTGGTGTGATAAGCACTGGAGTGCTAACTGCAAGGTCGGCTGTTCAAACCCACAAGCCTCTCCTTGGGAACCATATGCAGGGTTGTGATGAGTCGGAACCAACTCAGTGGCACTTAAAAATAACAACAAATAACATTGAAAGGAGTCTTGGTGGTGCTGTGGATTAGGTGCTGTGTTGCTGGCATCGAGGACATCCTTTCAAATCTACCAGCTGCTTCCAGGGAAAATGATGCTGTCTGCTCCTGTAAAGATTTACTTACTGTCTCAAAAAGTCTGTATAAGAGAACAAACAAGATGGTGGATCAGGTGGACGTGTAGCAAAGAGCTCCGCCAACAACAACACAGCCAAGCAGGCTCAGGGGATGGTCCCAGAACTCTGAACCACATATAAAGGAATACTTAGAAGGTTAGAAGGCTCACAGCTGGAGGAATTTGTGGCAGAAGCAAGAAATCTATTGCTTTCTAGTCTGGGACGCTCGGCTGCTCCAGGAGCCGCCATCTTGGGTGAGACCACATGGGGGAAGGATCGTGGCGGCCACAAACGCCTGGCAGAACCGTTGACATAAAGGTGTGGACATTCTTTTCTTCTGGTATCTGTTCATTGGTCTTGCTGTCTGCGCACCTCCATTCTGGTGACTATAGGGGTGCCTGAGCTAGTGGGCACCCCAGCCCCACCATCGGAGGATTCTACTACGCATGCGCACAGATCTCCTTGAATTTTAAAGAGGAGATTAAAACCAACGGCCACAGCCAGCCCTGAACTGTTTCCAACTAGAAAAAAGGGATTGTCGAGTGGGACAAGCAGACAAAAAAGGAAATACGCTGAAAATTAAATCCTAAGTTACGTCAAAACGACCAATAGTGGTATCTTGAAACTTCTCAGGAAGACGAGTGAAAAGGGAAGCACATTTCCTGATCACATCTACCTGGAGGCATTCAGAAAGCATAAAAAACACCAAAATAATACCCATCTAAGTATTAAGTCCACAGATAACCCCTGAAGATGCCCAAAAAGCAGAAGCAGACAACCATATCTGCACATGTCCAGAAAC
>NW_006408524.1:29933522-29944531 GCF_000296735.1 Chrysochloris asiatica
AAAAAAAAAAAAAAGTCTGTATAAGACTGGCTATGGGTTGGTAATAACATTGAAGATGCACATCTTCGACAACCTTGGTCTTCAAAAGGTCCAGTATCAACACCATTTGGAAATTTATTACAAATGCCGAATCTCAAGCATATCCCCCCCCCACACACACACACCAGCAGTACTAATTCAGAGTTGTGTTGTCAAAGATCTGCCAGATGACTGTGTGCATGTAAGTTTGAGAAACCATTGTACGCATGAATAGGAGACATGGGCAAAAATATGCAGTAGCATTTTTTTTTTTTAATCTAAGCTTAATATGGAGTCCTGCTGTGGTTCTGTAGGATAAAGTGCAAGGTTGCTGGTTCAAACTACCCAGCTGCTCCTCAGAAGCCCTATTCAGACAGGGTAGCTATGAGTTGGAACCAACTCAGCAGCACTTAACAAGAAGCTTAATATGGCAGAATGTCAACATTGGACTGTGCATGGTGAGTTCAGAGTAACTCAGTGTTTTCTATGCTTTTCTTTCTGTTTGAAATTCGCTTGCCTGTCTTTTAAAGAGTTAACTTAGAAAAAAAAGAATGCCTTTTTCCCACACCCAAAATTGTGTATTTTTACATGTACCGTCAGTTGTTCTCTAGAGTCGTTTTACTCCTGGTTTCAGTATTCAAATGGGAATAGATTTCTTAAGTGATCATTATGAATCAGCTGATTTGTCTCATTGATGAAACTTCCCATTTGAATACTGAAACCAGGAGTAAAATGACTCTAAACAACTGACGGTACATGTAAAAAAGATCATTTTTGCTCCCAGTCTAGTGAAATGTAAGGGAACACATTCAAGTATTTGAGGAACTAAATAAAAATTAGATTTAACTTACTAGAAAAGGTAAATGTTTGTCTCTAATTACACCAGACAAGGAAGGCAATCTGGAATCAATATACTAAATAGTTACCATGAGGTTCAACCAAATTCATCAACCAGTTGTAAGTCTTGTCTTGTTTCCTTGCTCATTTATAATATAAAGAGCATTTGCTCCTGTCAGCATTGTAACAGGAATTCTCTGCCACTAATATATTTTAACACATTGGTTGTCAAGCTTTCTCCATGTGAAAACCTCATGATTCCTTATGACTTACATCTGCCCTCCACCAAAAAAATAAAAGCCAGAAGACATTAGTTGAATTCTCTATTTAATTCAGAAGCCATAAACTCAGAGACATTTAAATAATTCAGTAGATACAACAGATGTTGTTGTTGTTAAGTGCCATGACGTTCATTCTGACTCATAGTGACCCTTGCATAGGGTTTCCAAGGAGTGGCTGGTGAGTTTGAACTACTGACCTTGTGTTCAGACTGACCTTGCAGTCCAGAGCTTTATCCCACAGCCGCCACACAACAGATGAGGGAGCTTCAAAAGTTCAAGGGTATATTGAATAGAAAGAATGGATTTTCCCTATGACCTGTTTGAAGGCCCCTCATATAATCTCCATACAATATATAGTTGTTGTTGTTAAGTGACTTCAGGTAGGTTCTAACTCACAGAGACCCTGTATATAGGGTTTCTGAGGAGTGACTGGGGAGTTTGAACCACAAACCTTGCAATTCATCAGACCTTTCAGTCCAGTCCTTATCCTACAGCATCACACCAACAAAAAGGTTGCTTGGTTGGACTTCTGGCAAGATGAGGACTAGGCAGATGCACTACACAGACCCTCTATAACAAAGATATGAAAGATCATATGAAGCATAAACAGGAAAATCCTGCAACGCTGAACTTCAGAGAAAGGTTAAAGAAGTGGATTGAGCACTTGCTGGGAAGAGAAGCTGTGCAGGGACAGCTGATTAGATGCAGCGTGACCATCTTGAACTTTTGTAGGCAGGTTTGGTGACTGATGGTGGCTTAGCAGAGCTGATCACACAGGTGATGGGGAAAGTGCGGTTCCTTCTTTATTTGCACATTACCAGAGGTGTGACCAGCTCCCAGCCTCCTCCTATACCAGCTCAGGGCCTGCTCTCAGGGACTGCAGAGTGGCGTGGTTGTAATCTATGCCAGTGTGAACTGGAAGCCGGCTGTGTGCCACTTTAGTGCCACTGTCCCTCCCACATCTATCTCCGGAGCTCCTTGGCTGGCAGGAACTCCCAGAATTTTCTCTTCTCAGGGCCCAACCGCAACACTGTTTTATTTTATTTTTTAATGTCTTCCCTTTTATTGTTTCTTCTCCTCTTTCCATTCCCTTCAATTTTATCCTATGTCTACTTTTGATCTTTCTTTACTACTTTTTACTCTCTTTTCATCTTCTTTCTCCTTTTTTTCTAAGAATTTTCTTTTTATTTTCTAATTTTTTTCTCTCCTATAAATCCATTTTCCTGTCTCTCTTTTTAGCTATTACATTTGTTTTCTCTGGCTGCTGCCTGTTTTTAATAATTTTTTCTACTTTCTTATTTTCTCTTTTCACTGTTGGTTTCTTGTTTGTTATTTCAGTTTTGTTTTCTTGAGTGTGTGTGTGTATGGGGAGGGGTTTCTCCTCTTTCCCACCTGACAGGACACAGCAACTATACCCATATAACCTAGCTATAACTGTACCCTATGCAGCTCCACCCACTAGGCAAGATACAATACCAGCTTCTATGCCACCCGAGCGATGATACACAGCAGCCCATGTGAGCTAAACCCACCCTAAACTGAGGTGCATGAAGGGCATATGGAGAACTGTGCACATGTATCCATTCTCTTAACTACACAACAGTAACAACAAAAATAAACAGGCTAACAGAATATTACAAATAATTATACTAAAATAAAACTGAAAATCTGGAAGAAATGGACAAATTTCTAGAAACACATGACCTTACTTAAATGAGTACAGACTAAAGTACAAAAACGTAATAGACGGATTAAAAAAAGAAAATGATCAAGTCATTAAAAAAAACTCCCAAATAAAAAATGTGGGCCCAGATAGATTTACTGGTGAATTCTAGCAAGCAATCAAAGAGGAGTTGACACCAATTCTACTCAAACTATTACAGAGTATAAAAAAGTATAGAAAACTCCCAAGTTAATTTTATGAAACAAGCATACCAAAACTAAGCAAAGACATCACTAAAAGAGAAAATTATGGACCAATATTCCTTGTGAATATAGATACAAAAATTCACAACAAAATCCCAGCCATTAGAATCCAACAACATATCAAAAAATATAATACATCATAACCAATGTAAGAATCAGGGATGGTTCAATATTAGAAAAACAATCAATATAATCCATCACATACATATAAGAAAGGAAAAAACAAACGACATGATCTTATCAATTAATATAGAAAAAGCATTTGACATAATCCAACACCCATTCCTGATAAAAAACACTCAACAATATAGGAATAGATGGGAAATTCCACAACATAACTAAGGACACATACAAAACCAATAGCCAATATCGCTTTCAATGGAGAGTAACTAAAGGCATCTCTCTTGTGAAGAGGAACCTGACAAGGATGCCCCATATACTGTGGGTTAATGTGCCCGACTTTGATTTGAACCAAAAGGTCAGCAGTTCAACTCATCAGCTGCTCTTCGGAAACACTATACAGGGTCTCTATGAGTAGGAACTGACTTGAACGCACTTAACAACAACAACTCAATATTGCGCTCTAAGTCTTAGCCCGAGCTATAAGGCAAGAAAGGTAAAATTAAAGGCATCCAAACAATTAAAGAAGTAAAACTCTATTTGCAGATGATATGATCCTACACATAGAAAACCCCAAAGATTCAGCACAAAAATGACTGGAACTCACTGGAAGATTCAGCAAAGTGGCCGGATACAAGATCAACATACAAAACTCAGTTACCTTATATGAATAAACAGAACTCTGAAAAGAAAATCAGGAAAATAATACCATTTACAATAGCCACCCAAAAGATGAAATACTTGGGAATAAATCTAACCAGAAAAAGAAAAGAACTATACAAAGAAAACTACAAAACACTACTGCAAGAAACCAAAGGAGACCTACAAAAATGGCAGAATACACCATGCTCGTAGAAAGGAAGACTTAACATTGTGAAAATGTCAACACTACTCAAAGTGATCTATAGATATAATGCAATTCCAATCTAGAAAGGTAAATACTGTTAACTAATGGAAGGGATTGCATTCATTGTGATGAAACAAAGCATGATATAGTCAATGTGGGACTGAAAATTGGCTCTGTAAACCTTCACTCAATTCACAAAAGTTAAAAACAAACAAAACCTAACTTGAGCTATTACTAATTTTTAGGCTTCTTCCCCCTAAGAAAATATGCTTTTCCCTCAAACTGAATCACACTACTTCTATTTTTAAACAGTCTTCTGCCCATTGACTGCAGAATAAAACCTTTCCAAATTATTATGCATCTTTCTGGGTCATTTAGAAAGGTGGCTTTAGTACTACAACATATAAACCTATTACAGTTAACCAATGTCTTGTTGGACACTTTATATGGAATTATTATGCTTTTATGAATACTGGGTAGCTAAATAATTTTTTGCTTTTGGATAGTTCTTTAATATCAGCTCTTAGCAATTACAAATCTGTGATCAGTTAATCAAGCTAATGGAATCACCATGTGTGCAGTTCTCAGTCATTCTGCTCTAGATCACAGTAGGGACAGCTATTGTAGCGGCTCTGGAGGCAGTTTTGCTTACTTGTGGGTATGGCTTTCAATTAGACCAGCTCTTCTAGAACTGGTTGCGGCCTTCTGGATAAATCCAGATGGTAGCTTCTTTGACCCCGGCACAGACTTTTACTGTGCTTTTCCACTTGAGCTCCCATCAAGCCTACCTTTATGACTGATCATCACCTGCTGCACCTTCGCCTAGTTAAACAAGTTCCTGGCCTTTCCGGAGTGCTGATGTCTGCATTTGTAGGGTTGACTCTTGTAAACTAGGCGTTGTGGGTTAAGGACTGAGCTAACCCAGGGTTGGTTGCTCAGACCCATCAGCTGCTCCTTGGAGGAAGGCGGAGACTGTCAGCCCCAGTAGGTTGTTTTGGAACCCTCTGGAATACTTCTGTGTCTACTTTGTCGCACTAAAGTAGGAACTGACTCAATGACACTGGGTTTTGGCTTCTTCAGGTCTCACATTTTCAAGTAACCCATTAACTTTCCTAGCACCATTTAACAACTTTGTTGTTGTTGTTAAATGGCATTGACAACTCATAGCGACCCTGTATAGGGTTTCCAAGAGGCTGGTGAATTTGAATCGCCGACATTGTGGTTCAAACAGACCTTGAGGTCGAATGCTTTGCTTATGGGGCCACACCAGGACTCATTTTACAACTTTGGGTTCCATTAAATTTACCACATCTGTGAGTAGTGAGTGGTATAGAGAGAGCAAACTTAAGCAATTACAACACCAAACACCTGTACTACTAGTGAATAGCCTAAATGCAGCTAGACTGACACTCCTGTTTCCCAAACTTGCCTGAAGATAAGGATCTTATAGAACATTTAAAAAATAACCTATTCCCTGGTTGAGTTTAAAGGCTAGACCTGACAGTGTGGATACACTAAACAAGCACTGAAGGGATTTTTTTTTTTTTTTTAATCTGTAAAACCACCTAACATTTTACAGATCTGCTTATTTACTGGTTTCACAGCAATCCACTAAGAGCTGAGATTTCCTTATAGGTTAACGTCAGTCTTCTCAGTTAGTACCAGTTTATCTTGTGGTTGGGGGAAGGCTATTCATGAAAGGCAGGGCACTACTGAGTTTGTCTTGAATATCCTTGGTGATTGTGCCTGAGGGAGGTCTGGGCTCTTTTTTTTTTTACGTTTTTACTGAGAATTGATTGTTTACAGGGCAGATCATCAGTTTCACATTCAACAAATCATATAAAGTGTTTCATTACAATGATTACAATCCCCTCCATGTACCATCAGATAACAGTACTTCTATTCACTTTAGCTTTTTTTTTTTTTTTTTTAACACTCAGGCATATATAATTTACACCACCAAATGGTATATTCTGCAAGTCTGCCTCCTGGCCGCCAGCTCTTAGACCCTCTCTTCCCATGAATCTAGTCCTCAACTGCATCCTCTCTCCATGTCCCCATCTGTGCCTCATCTCTGGTGTTGATGCTTGAAGGGATTTCTTATAACCAAGCAAATTTGTAAACACCATCCTCTGAGGACCCTGGGAAGTCCAGTTGGGATCCAAGTAAGCTGATAAACCTGCACCCAATCTCTAGTGTCCATTCTAGGGAGGTAGAGGATTTCTAGGCTTTCACTCTACGCTGGGAAGTCTTTAAAGCTTGAGAAAAAAGAACGAACTTTTGGTTTATTTACTGTCTCTACATCAAGGATGGTTTCGAACCTACACCCACTAGGTGTATATTCTGTCTGAAATGCTGGAGTTTCAGAACTGTGAACTGGACTGCATACTTCTTTATAAAGTGTCACAAAAATTCCAGATCTTCTGAGGAATGACTCCTTTGTATATATGCTAAAATAACTCCCATCTTTTGTTAGGTTTTATTTTCACTTTCAAAATCTGTTTGATTTTAGAGTCACATTAGGAAACTGCTAGGGTAGTGCTGTGTAATGTGAGAGGCCTGAGAAAGGGGAACACAACTCAGACATCTGCCTGAACTCATGACAGTCTGGTTTCTTGGACGATCAATCTGCAGGATGTGTTAAAGTGTCTTCCATTGATAGCCAAACGTGCCAGAAGGTCCAGTGGAAGCTCGAGAGACAGAGCTGCTGAACTTTGGCTTCACTACACAATACTACTTACATGAGATCACAATTTCTATTCCTGTTTTGATTTATTCACTTGATAGGATAATGCATGAAATAGAATTTTATAAAAACCAGGCCCAGAGAAAAGCTTTGTCATCCTTTAGGCTGAATATTGCTAGTTACCTCTTTTAGCGTCTTCTTTAATATGAAGGAAAGTAATACCATTGATGTTTATTTTTGAAGTAGGATAAATATTTCAGCTCCCCCTCTTTAGTAGTTTCAGAAAAGGTCTCTTTACTGTTTCCCCTATCAAGAAAAATTAAAGGTGTAACATTAAAGGATGAGAAAAGTAAAGCTGGGCAGAATGAGGAAAGTGCTTTATTCAGTGCACATCGACCGCTTTTTTTCAGTTACATTCATAATTATACTAAGACAATTCCCCTGTTTGCTGAGAATGTGTTGTACTTAAACAGTCGGAATTAAGAAAAATGTTACAATTTAAAACCTCTATAGTTATTACTGGAAGGTCTATTGGTCTGTCTTTATAAGTATGCAAGTGTGTGTATTCATATCAACTTTTTTATACGAACCATTCAAAACATAATTGTAAAAGCTGTTTCTTCATGTATTTAATGATTGCCTTTCTACATATTTAGAAGCTCCACAGGTGGTGGCTTTAATGGAATTTTTCCCAGAGTAAATTTCCTCGACTGAAACTGTTCCAGTTCTTTTGCTGTTAGTTGATCCTTGGGGGTGAATAACATACTATCTGTGGTGGTGTTGCTATTTGACGCTGAGAGAGAAGTGGCTATGTTGCCATTTCCAAAGATGTTATTTGATGGCTTAGAAAAAGCAGTGTTAGAATGCGAGCCTGGAATGCCAAAGCCAGACACAGAACTGCCACTTCCAAAGCCGGGGGCTGCTGGAGTGCCTGCAGGGCCTGCTGCCAAGGAAGCTGGAAATACTGAAACTCCGGGGGATCCAAAACCAGAAGCTGCAGGACTTTTAAATGAAAATGAAGAAGCAGATATGACTTCAGCTTTCCCAAATCCAAAAGATGGAGTGGAATTAGTAGTGGCAGAACTGGCAGAGGGTATAGCCCCGAAAGCTGGAGGACTCCCGAAAATTGGTTGGTTTCCAGAAGGGGCCACAGGGGCTGTGACAAATCCAGAGCTTGGTTTAAAACTAAAATTGCAAGCATTATCACGTCTGCTGTTATTCACTGGAAACCCTACAAAGCCAGAAAAAGGAAGAAATAATCCATTAGCAAGAAAATGTAGCCATAATACTCTTAATTCTTTTCTAATTTTTCCCTTGTTTGGATATTGACAAGTTCATTGGAGGGCAAAAGAGAAAAAAGTGAGAAACTAGAAAAACCCATTTAAACCCTGTTGTCCTGTCTTCTCTGATGCCAATTTCATTCTCGCTGTGATTCACCTTCAGCCAGGGATAATGGAGGAAGCTATGGTAAGCCTCAGGGACTAGGTGGTGGACCTCCACTTCAGTTTGCTACCTCTTCTGCTCCACTGTGACTTCAGGATACTACTATGCTGTTATACACGGTAACGAGAAAGTTCTCAAAGTTGCAGCTGCCATCATATCTATTAGGTTTTCCCATGAAACTCTTGAAAACAACATCCCTAACTGTACTTCTAAAGCCTGAGTTGAAGGGTATTTAAAAAACATGTCTTTTCTGGTCCCATTTTCGCAAATGCTTGATGAACCAAGTCTTTAGAGGCTTCACATGGAAGGTTGTAGTACTTGCAAAGGTAATTTAAAATAACACTAAACATATCTTCAGGTTTTAGGATATTAAAATGCTAAATCCGTGAATCCTGCTCATCACTGTATCACTTACCTACTGACTCAAATGTTTGTGCTTGCCCACTGCCAAATCCAAATGCAGGTGCTGCTTGACAGGCTCCCCCTTTTATATCTGAGAGCTTTAAAAACAGCAAATTAACAAAGTGTTTCACGAACAACTCTCAAAATATCTTTTCTATACAACTTAGCCAAATCCAAAATTTAAATGTACATTTAAAAAATGTGAAGTTAAATGTTTGAAAATAAAAAATACCCCTAGTATGATGCTGAAAGGGAGATATAATCATGTACAAATGGTACAATCTCAAGAAATAATATGAATCTGCCTAGATAAGAATGTTTCAACACCAGTTAAGTTAAAAGTGGTTATCTTTGGGTGACAGAATTATGTGTGATCTTGATTTCACTTGATGCCTTTTAAAACTTTCAAGGCCTCTTGATGTGGTGCCATAGGATGAGCAGCTCAGCTCCACCAGCTGCTCCTCGGAAACCCTGCACGGGGCGGCTATTAGTGGTATCGACTCAACAGCACTTTATTTCACAACAACATACTTTCTACATTTCTATAAACAATGAGGATATATTAAAATTAGATACACAGATTTTCTAATGGTACACTATTACTATATTATAAATTTGGAGTTGTATTTATCAAGAAGCCTACATGTTAGGTAAAAAGAACCTTTACAGGATACTTAATCTACTTATTCTATTGCTTGAGCTGAATTACAGTCACAATTACATTACTAAAAAAGCTTATTATTATAATCAATTTAATAAAACATTTCCTAGTCCCTGGAAATACTTTTGCTCTTTCTTGCTACAGAAATGATGTCCTTCATCTCTGCTTGTAGAATTTTCCATTCCCATTGTAAGGAACTTTTCTTACTCCTTCCGTCTGAGAAGTCTCTCCTTTGGAGGCCTCAATAACAGTTTTCAAAAATATCAACTCTGAGGTTTAACTTACAACAAAATACACTCATGTTTTGTAAATATTTCAGTGAACTTTGAAAAATTTATAGCCACCACAATCATCAAAATTTGGAATATTCCCATCACCCCTAAAACTTCCCATGTGCCTCTCCCCAGGCAACCTCTCTAATCCCCTAGTTCAAGGCAACCATTCATCTGCTTTCTATCACTACCAATGAGGTTTGTCTTTTCTAGAGTTTCAAATAAATAGAATCATGAAATAAGTGCTCTTTTTCTTGGTGTGGATTCTTTCTTTCGATTTAATGTTCATCAGTAGGTAAATAAACAAATTATAATAATGTATCTATACAACAGGGAGCGTAAACACTGTAGGATGAACACTGGACTGCAGACCACAAGGTCGACAGTTCAAAGCCCATCAGCTGTTCAACAGCAGAGAGATGAAGCTTTCTTCCCCCATAGAGTATTACAGCCTTGGAACCCTACACAGGGTTTCCAAGTTGTCAGAAATAACCCAATGGCACTTAACAACAACAGCTAATAGATTACTACTCAGCAAAAAAGGAAACAACTACTCATACTGCAGGGGGGTTGTCCCAGAACCTCACCTATGAAGGGGTCTTTGGAAATCCAGGAAAGAGTGGGGAACTTTCAGCCCTGAAGAAAGCTCTCCAATTCTTTGGGCTCAAGTTGTTCCATCTAAACCAGCTCTCAATAATGGTGATGTGGGGCCACCTCTCACCTAGGGACAGATGCTTCCAAGATGGCATTACCACAATTCAAAGATTGAAGGAATTAGCTTGCACAAGAGTCTAATTATGAAGGAAGCACATACTTAAGAAAGGGGTGGACTGCTGGGACTGTCAATCAGCCACTCGCTAAGCTTAGGCAGATACTACTCTCATATCACTTTTGAGAGAGTGGAAACAGAAACTGGCTGGGAAATTGTTAAGTGCTGCCAAGTCGGTTCTGATTCAGCGACCCTATATGGGTTTCCAAGAAGCAACTGGAAAATTAGAAAGATCAAATTCTAAGTGTAAAATTAATGTTTTAAAATATGGTTCTTAAAGAACTTTTTATGGGTGTCAGAAAAATCATAACTTTACTGACAAGAGGTAACAGACCTGCCACAGCCAAGACCATGTACTTTGGAGAGAAGTGAGTATACATCTCTAGTGGCATTTTTGTATATGAAGAGAACATTTTAATGACCCATAACTTGTAAATGTTCTTCAGGCATTCAAAACAATTGCTTTTTAAACATTGAGTCTAAAGTACTTGAATTTACATAACATTTTCCAATTTTCTTATCATAGTTAAAAACTTCACTTTAAAAATACTTTTGTTGTTAATTGTTATCAGGACTGCGAGGGTTGGAAATGTAAAGGTAGACGTTTTGTAGCAAGGAGGGGAATGATTAACTTTGCAGTCTAGGAGTGGAGGTCCCTGGGACCATGAAGGGAGAAGAGCAGAGAATGGGACCCTACCCAGAGAAGCAGTGATGCCAGAGATGGAGGCAGAGATGATGACGTGGAAA
>NW_006408524.1:29949296-29953616 GCF_000296735.1 Chrysochloris asiatica
GGACTAGAAAGCAATAGATTTCTTGCTTCTGCCACAAATTCCCCCAGCTGTGAGCCTTCCAACCTTCTAAGTATTCCTTTATATGTGGTTCAGAGTTCTGAGACCGTCCCCTGAGCCTGCTTGTTCGGGTATTCTGTGTTGTTGTTGGCGGAGCTCTCTGCTATACATCCACCCGATCTGCCATCTTGTTTGTTAAACTTCTGTTTAAGTACCCTTTAATATGCTGTCTACAAGAGACATATCAAAAAGATGGTGGTGGTGGTTATGCGTCATGGAGTCAATTCCGACTCATAGCGACCCTGTACAGGATTTCCAAAGCTGTAAATCTTTACAGGAGCAGAAAGTCTCATCTTTCTCCCACGGAACAGCTGGAAGTTTCGAACTGCTGACCTTGAGGTCAGCAGCCCGATTCATAACCACTACGCTACCAGAGCTCCTTTAGAGGACATTATGGTGAGTGAAATCAGTCAATCATAATACAACAAATAATGCATGAGATCACCGCTGTAAAAAGTTGAGATTTTCTTACTAAATGAAACACTCTATGATGGTTATAGGGTGGGTAAGGGGTAGTGGGGGTGAGACAAACAATAAAGTGAGTAGAGGTAAATACTGTTAATTGATGGTACATGGAGCAGATTGCAATCATAATGACACAAAGTGTATAATTTGTTGAGTGTGGGACTGAAGATCTGTTCTGTAGACCTTCACTCAATTTACAATAAAGTTTTTAAAACAAAACTACTTCTGCTTATTAGATACCATAATAAAAGTTTTTATTGTAAATAAAATCTGAAATGCCAACATGTATGACAAGGAAAAACTAATATCCTTAATGTTTAAATAGCTCTTACAATCACCAAAAGGAAATTACTACGGTAAAAAAAGTATGGACAATTCACACACACATACCATACAAAAACAAAACTCAATCAGTAAATATGTGAAATAAAAAGTTGTTAAAAAGTACAACTTAAAACATAGATAAAATGCTTAACTTTTCAGACTATTAAAAATAAAACAGTCTTTATTGTTACTTAGGATGTGGTGAAATGAAAACTCTTGAAGGGGAAAGGCATCCCATTCATCATCAGAAACAACATTTCAAGATCCTGAAATAGAATGCTTTCTGTGATACAATAATATCAATGTGCCTAAAAGGAAGACTAGTTAATACCACTATAATTCAAATTTATGCACAAACCTCTAAAGTCAGTGATGATGAAACTGAAGAATTCTACCAACTTCTTCAGTTTGAAACTGATCAAACATGCAATCAAGATGTATTGATAATTACCGGTGATTGCAATGCAAAGGTTAGAAGCAAAGAAGGTTCAGTAGTTGGAATATAGAGCCTTAGTTACAGAAACGCTGCTGGAGATTGCATGAGAGAATTCTGCAAGACCAATGACATTTTCATTGCAAATACCTTTTGAAAATAACATTAAAACACAACTAGACACTTGGACTTCATTAGAAAGAATACACAGAAATCAAACTGACTACATCTCTGGAAAGACAGGGTGGAAAAGTTCTGTATCATCAGCCAAAACAAGGCCAGGGACACAATGTAGAAAAGACCATCAACTGCTCATAAGCAAGTTTATGCTGAAGCTGAAGAAAATGAAAACAACCCAGAAGAGCCAAAATATGGCCTTGAACGCATCCCATCTGAATTTACAGAGATCATCTGAAGAAGAAATTTGATGCATTAGACACTAACAACCAAAAACCAGAATTGTGAGATGACATCAAGAACATCATATACAGAAGAAAGCAAAAGATCATTCATTAAGAAGGCAAGAACGAAAGGAAAGACCAAAATGGATGTCAGAAGAGAGTCTACAACTTGTTCACTGCCATAGAGATGCTAAAGCAAAGGGGAAAAAATGAGCTAAAAGAAATGAATATAAAATTTCAAAGGGCAGCTCAAGAAGACAAAGTAAAATATTATAATGAAATGTGCAAAGACCTGGAGCTAGAGAACCAAAGGGAAGAACAGGCCCACTGTATCTCAAGAGGAAAGATTCAACGAAAAATTTCAAGCCTCAACTTGCAATACTGACGGATTCTAAGGGCAAAATATTGAATGATGCAGGAAGCATCAAAGATGGAAGGAATACACAGACTCACTGTACAAAAAGTGTAAGGTGCACTGAAGGCATTGGCAAAGAACAAGAATCTAATAAATGATGGAATAAAAAGTACAAATCTTTCAACAAACTGATGCAGTGCTAGAGGTTCTCACTCATCTATGCCAAGAAATTTTGAAGACAGCTACCTGGCTAACAGATTGGACATGATCCATATTTGTTCCCATTCAAGAGAGGTGCACCAACAACATGAGGAAATTAGACAATATTATCATATACAAGTAACATTTTGCTAAGGATAATTAAACAGCGGTTACAACAGTACATTGACAGGGAACTGCTAGCAGTTCAAGCTGGATTCAGATGGACATGAACAAGGGCTATCACTGCTGACATCATAACATCTTCACTGAAAGCAGAGAATACCAGAAAGATGTTTGTTAACTGCTGTCAAGTCAGTTCTGACCCATACTGACTCTGTATAGGGTTTCTGAGGACCGGTTGGTGTGTTTGAACTGGCAACCTTGCAGTTCAAATTGACCTTGTGGTCCAGTGCATTATCCTGCAGTGCCACACCAGGAATCCAGAAAGATGTTTACTGATGCTTTAAAATGACTCTGCAAACACTTTCTACTGTGTGGATCAAGGTAAGCTATGAACAGCCAACACTGTGGGGAATGAGTATTTTGGAACACTTAACTGTCCTCATGAGAAACCTGTACATTAACCTATAGGCAGTCTTTTGAATAAAACAAGGTGACAATGTTTTAAAACCAGGAAGGGTTGTATTCTTTCAGCATACTTATTCAATCAGTATGCCAAGCAAATAATCCAAGAAGCTGGATTATATGAAGAACGTGGCATCAGAATTGGAGGATGACTCACTAACAACTGTGATATGCATATGATACAAACTTGCTTGCAGAAAGTGAAGAGGAGTTAAAATACTGATGATAAACACTTTAGTACACATACACAATGTAAACTATACTATGTTGAAGAATGATGATGAAATCTGAAAAGACCTCTTAACATTAATGAACCTGGAGGACATTATGATGAGTGAAATGTCAATCACAAAAAGACAAATAATGTATACCACTATTGTAAACTCAAGAAAAGGTTTTCATACTGCAGGAAACATTGACAGTTACCAGGGGTGGGAGGAAAGGGAGGGTAATTCACTGGCTAGAAGCTAGACATCTTAACTGGGGTGAGAGGAAGGCTAACTAATGTACAAGAAGAGGGAGGTTAGCAGAAAAATGATGGAGAGAGGTGAAAACACCAGGAGACATGCAAGGACTCAGTGGGTTAAAGTCCTATGTACACTACCATGGAACAACACTGTCTGTGTAAATACATGGACAGAGCTATAGGCTGAATGGGTACGGGAGTAAGAGTGGTACACATATATTGTTGCTAAGTACTGTGGAGTCGGTTCCAACTCATAGCAACCCTGCACAGGGTTTCTGAGGCTGTAAATCTTTACGGGAGCAGAAAGCCTCATCTTTCTCTTGCGAACAGCCGGTAGTTTTGAACTGCCGACCTGGAGGTTAGCAGCCTGATTTGTAACCACTATGTTCCCAGGAGTCCCTACACATATAGATATAATCCCACAAATACTTGAGTTCAAATCGGTTACTACAGGGAGCAAGCGAGATAACTGTTGTTCCATGGATGAGACTGTAATCATTGAGATGAAACAATGCGTATAATTTGTTGAATGTAAAACTGACGATCTTGTCTATAATCCTTAATTCATGCAGCAAAAATGAACATCCTTACTTTTGGATAGGCTGCAACTCCTGACCTGTACTTACACCTATGGCTCAAAAATACAGCCTTCTAAGAGAACAATTACACTAGGGAGGTCCATACTCCTTAGAATAACCAACCATTTGAGATCAAAAGGGTAGAATTTGGCCAAGAACAAGGTTTGGAAGGTGGCAAGGGTTAGTAAAGGAGAAGGAATGCAAATGGAAACCACAGCAAGTGGGAAAAGTGGATGTTACATTGAGAAGACTGTAATCAATAACATGACACAAAGTATGCAAATCAGTAAATAGAAAATAGATTGGGTTTATAAATCTTCATCCACTTCACATTAAGAATGTTTATGCGAACTATTTCCAACTAGAAAAAAGGCCTGAACGGGGATTGTGGAGCAGGACAAGCAGACAAAAGAAGAAATAGGCCAAAAATTAAATCCTAAATTACGTCAAAACGA
>NW_006408524.1:29953974-29955940 GCF_000296735.1 Chrysochloris asiatica
CTGGGACCATGAAGGGAGAAGAGCAGAGAATGGGACCCTACCCAGAGAAGCAGTGATGCCAGAGATGGAGGCAGAGATGATGACGTGGAAAGATAGAGTGGCTGGGGACTCTAGACCCAGAGAGGGAGAGGGGCTGTGTGCTGACAACCGGGGGGCAGGCTTGTAGTGTATACCCTTTTGGCTGGTTGATGATGCATGGAGGGGGTTGTAACCATGGCAATGAAACGATATACAATAGGATGAATGTAAAGCTAATGTTCTCCCATGTAAACTATCACCTAATTTACAATAAAACATTTTTTTAAAAGTCTAAACAAAACCCCCCCCACTTTTGTTGTTGTTATGTGCCGTGGAGTCAGTTCTGACTCTTAGCAACCCTGTACAGGGTTTTTGAGGCTGTAAATCTTTACGTGAGCAGAAAGCCTCATCTTTCTCCTGTGGAACAGCTGGTCATTTCAAACTTCTGACCCCAATATTAGCAGCCCAATTCGTAACCACTACACTACCAGAGTAGTTGAATTATTTGCTTTTCTGACCAAGGAACAGAGAAAAGACAATTCCAGAACCTAAACTCTAAATGATGATTCAGTTTCTGACAATGTTGTATGTTATCACAATTCTTCACAGAGTTTTTGCTTTGATTTCCGTAACTAAAAATATCCTCTGTAAAGAAATTACAAGTGCATCATTCCTTAAGAAAACTCATCAGTACTTACCAAGGTTACTTTAGTTGATGTGTTTAGAGTTTTTAACTCATTTACCCTGTTCTTCCACTGATTTACTAACTGTTGAACACAATTTAGCTAGAAAAAACAAAAAAAATATTTAGTCAGTAATGGGTGTTTAAACTAATCTGCCCAACAATAACTTCATATCTTTATTTTCTAAAGTCATAAAAAGTTCATACAACATTTTAATAAATCATAACTTGTAAAATCTCCATTGATCTGCCCCTATCTGCCAAATGCATCTGAGGTGCAGTATCCTCTCCCCACAGTCTAGCTGCTTGGATCATCTGCTTGAGAGTCATGAGTACCTGACAGCAAAGACTGAACTACACTAGATGGGGGCTGAACATGGATACTAGCTGAAATGCATGATCACGACTATAGACACATACACAGAAAAATGCAGTTCATGTGGTTTCCTTTAGACACCCAACTTATACAAACTCAGCCGTTACATTTCTTTATATTTGTGATATGAGACTGTAAATCTGTGTAAAAGACCACACATTACCTATTATTTAAGGCAATCATCAAAGTGTCTGCACATATGCTCAAGGAATGTTTATCAAATGACAAGAGAGTCTAAATTCGGGAACTTATTCCAGTGTAATTTATAATTAAAATGAAATTCTTAATTGCTAACAATAGTCAAAATATATTATTTTAGATAATCAACCAATGTTAAAGAAACAAGTTAGAAAAAACAATATATTATACACCTCATAACTTTACCAATACACAAGCAACTACAAACAGAAAAAAACAGTAACAGCTACTCTTTTATGGAGGTAGATGAATATGAAATAAACTTACATAACTCTGTAAGTTATTGCTGGTTAAGAAGTTATGGTATTGAAGCCTCAACTCCTCTGGGGAAATGTCTGTAAAACCTGAAGTGAGGAATCAATTGGAATCTTTAAGATAAAAGCCAATACTTTTGAGGGTATAGTAAAGCTAGATGTACGAAATGAGAAAATATGCTAATGTTGATTAGCTTTTAATTTTCCTTATTTTAAAAAATATTCAAATCAAGTAAGATTAGAATGAGGTTGAATAGTGATTTGATTTCAGAATGGGGACGAATTATCTAAAAATAACTAGAGGAAACGCAATTAACAAAGATTTGATCACTTATACATTTAGCTTGTTGGGTTTTTTTATTTTTAATTTAAGGTTTTTATTGTGGATTGAGTAGAAGTTTACAGGGCACATCATCAGTTTCACATTCAACAATTCAT
>NW_006408524.1:29964888-29967820 GCF_000296735.1 Chrysochloris asiatica
GGGAGTAGAAAGCCTCATCTTTCTCCCGCGGAGCAGCTGGTAGTTTCGAACCGCTGACCTTAAGGTTCGCAGCCCGATTCGTAACCATTACACTACCAGAGCTCCTTACTCAAGAGCAGTAGTTACTCTATGAGTCGGAACCGACTCCACGGCACATAACAACAACAATTATAAAATAGAAAATTGAGTGGGATAGAAAGGAATGCCGGGAAACATGATTACAGAAAACTTGTAATCCCATCTTCAGCCTCTAACTGATTGGAATACCTAAAAGGGGTTCTACAACTTGCCCAGTGAAATAGGCCTCATGCAAAGCCTTTACAGAGTATAGAAAGGACAAGCAAACTGGAACAGCTACAGTGACAGAAGATACATCTTCATGATGAACCTGACCTATACTCAGAGCAGTTGTTGTCATGTGCCGTGGAGTAGGTTCCGACTCATAGTGACCCTGCACTGGGTTTCCAAGGCTGTAAATCTTTACGGGAGCAGAAAGCCTCATCTTAACAGCTGGTAGTTTCCAACTGCTGATGTTGCGGTTCACAGCCCTATTCATAACCACTACCCTACCAGAGCTCCTATACTCACAGTGGTAGTTACTCTAAATACCAACAGAGAGGGAAAGTCTTCAAATCAAGTATCAATGCTATCCGCTCTGTGCACAGGGTAGATAGGGATGGGCAACTAAGACATTGGCTATCTAAAATGAGGGGACAATAAAGGCATGAAGTGACTGGCTTACAAGGTTTCAAGAGGGAGCTTAGTTATGAGTGTGGGGGGGAAAGAAAAGAGTCCCCACTGAATAGTTATCTTTACTGTCCAGAAACAGAGGACCCTAGGACCATCAAGAGATGAGTGCACAAGCAGAGGGCAGTACCTTATCCAGAGAAGCAGCAGCACCAGAGATGGGGCCATGGAGGACTCTAGATTCATCAACTAAGAAGAGAAGGACTAAGAACTGGTGGCCAGGAATAGACTTGCAGAATGTGCCCTTTGGAGATGTAATTTATTATATATGCCTGAGTGGGTTTTTTTTGGTGTGTGTTTTAAAAAAAGCTAAAGTGGATAGCAATACTTTTAACTGATGGTATATGGTGGGGATTATAATCAATGTAATGAAACAAGCTGTATGAATTGTTGAATGTGAAACTGATGATGTGCCCTGTAAACTTTCACTCAATCCACAATAAAAGCCTTAAATTAAAAAAAAAAAAAAACAATTTCTTGGATACAATCTCAGGAAATAATTAAGTGCCACTGAGTCGGTTCCGACTCATAGTAGCCTGTATAGAGCATCTAGAGTGGCTGTTGAGTGGCTGCTGACCCTGTGGGTCAAACCTACCTTGTCTTATCCCACACAAAGCCACACCAAATTAGATAAGTAAAGGGGGCTTCAAAAAGTTGAGGAAAATGGAATTTTCCTATTGATTTTTTTAAAAGCCCCCTGATGGATGTTTCTTCCAGTATTTTTAGTAACAAACTAAAAACTATACAAATTGTCCAAATTTTATATTAATATTTGTATTCAAATATAATTTTTTTTAAATCTATGAAATCAGTATATTTACATTATTCACTTTCCAAGATTTCTACAGCCTAGGACCACCAGGGATTCCTTTCCCAATATTCTCCTTGCAGCTATAAAACCTGACTTTGACATGTCTAAACTATCATACCAGCATCCTTATGTGGCACTGAAGGACAAACACTGGGCAGAAAAGTCTATTTGAAGCTCAGGTCTGCAGTACAAACTCACCAGTTGCTTCTCAGAAACCAGCGTCACTGACTTGGAACCAACTGGACATAGCTTAATGACCTGCTATACTGGAGTCCTGGTTTGCTGCTGTAGGATACACACTGGACTGTTAACCCAAAGGTTAATGGTTTGAATCCACCAGCTGTTTCTTGGAAACCCCATTCAGGGTCTGAGTTAGTGTTTTTTTCTTCTTACTAATGACATATCCATCTGCAAGGCTTCCCTGGCTGCCCACTGTTACTATGGGCAGCGTTGCCTAGAGCCAGGCTGCATCACTGGCCTTATGGTCTTCTTGTTGCTATTGTTACTGACTCCTAGAGACCCTGTATATGATTTCCAAGGCTGTACATCTTTGCAGGAACAAAGTCTCATCTTGACCAAGGGAGCAGCAGGTGGGCTCAAACTACTGAGCTGGTGGATCAGTCCAGTACTTAACCCAGAGCCACCATGCTCCACATGTCCCATTACTTCTCTTTACCTATTCTTTCATTGGTTCTGGCCTTGCTAGTCCAGAAACACGCCAAGCTGAGGGCCATGTACTAGCTACTCCTGCTGACATAAATGTTTCCTCCAGAACTTCCCTTAACTGACACTTCCCAGCACTTCTCTTCATTCAGGACTCCACTCCTGTATGACTTCCTAAGATGCTTAGCCCAGGTACTTTCCAGTCACGCTCAACCGGAGCTCCTAATACAAAGCACAGAACACGGATGACTTGAGTGGCTATTTTCAATTTTCCCAATAGTACAAAAGCATTATTCTTGATGCATACTTGGTGCCATAGATTCTGACCTTATAGAATAGCAGACCTGCCTACAAGGTAAAGTCTAAAGCTTTACAGAAGTAGATAAACTCAGTGAGATAACTGGCAGGGTTTTATACTTGGTTTAACAGAAGACTGCAGGAGTCTTTGACATTCAGTAAGTTGGAATGTTCTGGTTGACATAAAGAAAACTTGTCCTCACACCGAAACGTAATTAAAAAGAAAACTTTACAATTTTATTTTGTTGAAAAAAATTACAGTAAAACACACACCAACTTTCTACATGTCCATTTATAACAGTTTATTCTTTGAGTTGTACCTCCATTCCCACCCTCCCTTTTCTGAATGGTTCCTCGCTCAGTGACAATCTTAACTGCCCCATAGGTTTTACTTTATCTTCTGAATTCCTGTTG
>NW_006408524.1:29970160-29978838 GCF_000296735.1 Chrysochloris asiatica
AAAAAAAAAAAAAAACTCAAATCAATAGCTTAATGTAACAACTTAAAGAAACAGAAAAGGAGGAATAAAAGAAGCCAAAAGTTACCAATCAGTGAGACAATAGAAAATAATGGAAGCACCAAAAGTTGGTTCTTTTGTGAGACTGGTAAAAGAAAAAACATTTTTAAGAAGCAAATAAATAAAATAATAATTGAAATTGTAGGCAACAATCCAAATACACTATTCACTACAGATTATGAAAAACTGTACTGCAAAAAACTTGAAAACTTATATGAAACAAAATAACTTCCTTAAACCAACACAAACAGAGTTAGAAAACATGCACAGAACTGGGACTGTGAAGACAGAAGTTCAAGCAGTACTAAAGGCACTGCCAAAAAATAAGGCTCCAGGAAATGATGGGTACAAGTGGAAATGTTTCAACAGATGCAGCACTGTGGTGCTCAGTCATCGATGTCAAATTATTTGCAGGATCCTTACGTGGCCATCTGATTTGAAAAACAAAAACAATCCTAAGCAATAACTGATACCCAGAAAGTCTGTCTTGAATCATTAGGTCCATTAGTTCGTGACAACATCTCAACAGCTTCTAAAACTTCATTACAAAATCTTTTTAGGCATGTGTTAGGTTTCTGTGGAAACATTAACTGGAAATGGAATATTACTCAGTCAGTTTTTGTCTTACTAAAACTACAGATAATGTTCTATGAAACCAGAATCATCCTGATAAGTCATCTAGACATCACAAGAAAAGAAAATTACAGACCAAATCATCTCTCATAGAAGTACAAAAATCCTCACCAACATTCTAATGAACAGATAGATGTGACCAGATACAGAGGGACCTACTACCACCCAGGTAGAAGGGCCAGGAGTGGAGTGTGTGTGTCCTTGGACCTGGAGTCCCTATACTGTAAAGATTCTGGAACCAGGAGAAGACTGATGCCAAGATGTATGGAAATCTCTCAGAAATACTGGACCTACAGATGCTGAAAGGAGACAAGAATCTTTCTCTAGAACCAACAAAGAGAACGCCTTCCCCAAGAACTGGCACTCTGAATGTGGACTTCTAGTCTAAACAGTGAGAGAATACATTTCTGGTTGGTGAAGCCATCCACTTGTAGTATATTTCCGTTATAGTGGTATTATAGGATAAATAAGCAAAGGACTGCAAGTTTGGTTTGAACAACAAAGTCAGCAGTTCAAACTCACCAGTCACTCCTTGGAAACCCTATACGACCAACTCTATGGCACTTAACAACAGATAACTAAGGCAGCATGATATAATCGTGCAAGATCAACAACTTATTTACTGCAAATATCTTTTTAAAATAGCATTTAAGGAGTGACTATGACAAGCAATCAAGTCCCATCAGGACAAACCTCTCTTCAAAGACTGAAACACACAAGTAGGCACATAAACTTGTTGGCGACTGTGTTGGTCTACTTGTGAGCAGAAATGGGGGAAAGGCAGCAATGAAGATACGGGCAGAGTCTGACCATATTCCATACCTTGAGATGAAAAAGGAATGGCTGGTTGGTCCGAAGTGTAGTGAGACTTGGGAACTCCTGAGCTCATGGACAAGGACCTAACCATGGAGGGCTAGAGCTGAGTGAAGTATCCAGCTGATATGAAGTGAGGGGAGATGCAAAAGAACACTCAAACTTGCAGATAGTATCCATTTGATCTAGCTTCGATGGCTTGACAATCAGAACTTGACTAGAAGAATATAAAGAAATGTGATAAATTCCTATAATTTGATGAACTTGACCTATACTTAAATACCAACTGAGAGTGAAAAAATCTTCACATCAAGGATCAAACCTATCCCCTCTGTACACAGGGTTGATAACTGTACAGGTAGAAGTTGTGTAACAAGAAGAGGGGAATAGTTAATTTAACACTCCAGGAAAAGGGGACCCTAGGACCATCAAGAGAGAAGAACATGAGCTTAATGCAATACCCTAACCAGAGAAAGGGTGACTTCAGAGATGGAGACAGAGATGATGACATGGAGAGATTGAGCAGTTGAGGACTCCAGACTCAAGAGAAGGGCTAGCTTCCAGATTGTGCCCTTTAGTTGTTTAAATGATTCTATATCCATCCCTGTATGTTTGTGTGTAAGTTTTTTTTTTGTACATCAAGAAGAAAAAAAGAAAAGGGGGGCTTTCTTGATAAAAGAAACAATCTATGATGGTTTTTGGAAGAGGAGGAAATGATACATGCGCTGAGGGGTAGACACATGTTGAGGAAAGATGGGTGTGGAGGAAGACACAGGGAGGAACGCAGGGGTTAAAATGAGTAGACTTAAATGCTGTTCAACTGCTGGTGCATGGAGGAGAATGCAACCAAATAATGAAGCAAAGCATATGATCTGTTGAATGTAAAACTGATGATCTGCCCTGTAAACTGTGATTCAATTCACAATAAAAAGTTAAAAAAAAAAAAAAAGCGACTAAGAGAACGAAACTCACCAAATACAATGCACAGGAATCAAACTGACTATTTCGGCATGAAAAGACAGTTGAGAAACTCAGTATCATCAGTCAAAACAAGACAAAGGGCCAGTAGTGGACAGACTACCAATTATTTCTATACAAGTTCAGGCTTATACTGAAGAAATTGAAAACAATTCCAAAGAGCCAAAATATGACCACCTGAATTTGGAGACTATCTACAGAACAGATCTTATGCATTCCACACTAATGACCTAAGACCAGAAAAGTTATGAGATGGTAACAGGAACATTATTATATAAGAAGAAAGCAAAAGATCATTAAAATGACAGGGAAGAAAGAAAACTCCAAAGTGGATATGAGAAGAGTCTCTGAAACTTGCTCTTGAGTATAGAAAGTAGAAGGAAAAGCAAAACAACAAAATGAAAACAGGTTACCAATTAACAATTTATAATGAAATTAACTATAAAGCAACAGGCGTAGACACAGAACTTCCAAGTGGCAAGGAAGTCAAGTAGATTTCAAAAAATTACAGGGTAACTTCAAGGAAAAATTAACTGTTTATCAAAATAGAGACAACCAGAAAGATTTCGTAAGCAACAATACAATAAAAGGTCCAGGGTCCAAGCTCCCTGGCAACCCTATACAGAGTTGCTATGGGTCAGAACTGATGGCACTTAACAACAGGAAGGTGTGGCACTACAGGATTTGGGTGGGTGGTTCAAAATCACCAGCTGCTCCTGGGAAACGCTATAAAGGGTAGGTATGTATGAGCCTGAAAAAAATAAGGGATGTGGGGAAATTGAAATCCTTATCCATTTCTTACAGAAATGCAAAATAGTACAGCAGCTGCGGGAAAGTATAACAACTTCACTGCTATTCACTGTGTTGCTGTTGTTAGGTGCTGCTGAATTGGTTTTGACTCAGTGAACCTGTATAGGGTTTCCAAGGAATGACTGGTGGGTTTGAACAGCCAACGTTGTGATTCAAGCTGACCTTGAGGTCCAGAGCTTTAAGAGCCACTGCCACACCAAGACTCACTACTTTAGGTTTACTGTAGTACTATTCATAATAGCCAGAAGGTGGAAACAACCTAAATGCTCATCAACAGATAAACAGATAAATTGTAATACAAACCCACAATGGAATACTAGTCAGTGACTGAGAAAAACGAAGCCTCAACACAATAATGTACATAACCAGAAGACATTGTAATAAGTGGAGTAAGTCAAAAAGAACAAATATTATATGACCTCACTTATATAAAAAAGGCAAGAAAAGGCAGATACATAGAGACCAAAGTTAATCAATAGGATGGGATACCAGGGATGGGAAGGGAGTCCTGGTGTGGCAGTGTGGGTTTGAACTGTAAAGGCGGTGGTGGTTCAAGCTCACCAGCTGCTCCCTCAGAAACGCTACACAGGGTCACTACTGAGTCAGAACCAAGTTGATGGCACTTAATAACAACAAAGGGATGGGATGGAGGCAGGAAGGGGAAGTTGTTATAGAGTACTGAGTTTCAGTTTGCTGCTGTTGATAAATGCTAAGACAGTTTTCGGTTTAGGGTGACAGATGATTAAGGGGTAAGCTTGAACAGCTGATTATCGTAACTGCTGTTAATAAATTGTACATCAGTAAAAAGTTGAATTGGCAAAAGTTAAGGGATTTACAGTCTCGACATGTACTCTAAATATTTATGTGCTATGAAACATGTCTTGGGATTTGGTTGGTTTGGAGGTTTAGGGTCATGGTTTCATGGCACCTCCCAGTTAAACGAACTAACAACATGTGTAGTGCTTTTCTTCTACTTGTTTTTAAATGCCTTGAGTTGGTTCTGATTCATAGTGACCCTGCATAGGGTTTCTAAGGAGCGGCTGGTAGATTTGAACACCCAATCTTGCATTTCAAACCAACCTTGAGGTCCAACGCTTCAGTGCCACACCAGGAGTCTGGACTTCTAGTTAGTTGGTCTTAAAAGTTTACAAGTACCCATCTATTCGCCTGGAGCAACAAAAAAAGACTCAGAAAAGGGAAGATATAGAACACATACCTAATTATACCTAATTGCCCTCGTGAACACCTGCTTTCTTTGCCATGAAACCAGAAAAAGTGGATGGTACCTGGCTACCATAATTGAACATTTTGATGAAAGATTCTACAGAATCCTGATCAAAATGGGGGAAAATGCAGAATAGAATTCCAAATTCTCTAGGACTCAGCTAGAACTGCCTTATGGTTCTTGGCTTTATATGGAAAGGAAAGAGGCCCTGAATAGCCAATAGCAATCTTGAAGGACCTACTTTCTTGGTTTCAATAAATAGTATATAGTTACAGTAATCAAAACAGCCTGGTACTGGTTCAAAAAGACACATCCAAATTCACTGCTGTCAAATTGATTACAACTCTTAATGAGCCTTTGTGGCTTGAGACTAAATGTTTATAGGAACAGACAGCCTTAGCTTTCTCCTGTGACAGACACATAAAATCAAAGAAACAGAATTGAAAGTTCAATAAATGGACAAATGATTTTCAACAAGAGGTCAACGGTCAAAACCAATAAAACTGGATATGTACATGCAGAAAAACCATACAGGACCCATACCTAGCACTATAAACAAGAAATCTATCAAGTTCTTCACATAAAACAGGTAAAGCTAAAAATTATATTATAGATTATCAAATACAACTACAAATGCACGAATACCATGAATGGGACTTCATTAAAAATTTTAAGTTATGCTTGATAAAAAGAGTAAAAGGAACCTAGAGAGTGGGAAAAACATATCTGATAAGACTAATATTTAAAAATATATATAAAACTGCAATGCAACTACAAAAGGACTAATAATCCAATTTTTAAATCTGCAAAAGACATGAAAAGACAAAACCTTTACCAAAGAGAATATTCAAGCAACCAGTAATATATGAAAAGATAACTACTGTCATTAGCCACTGCTTTGTAATGTCTAGTTTATTCTAACTCATAGTGACTCAGTTCTCTAGGCTGAAATCTCTTTGGGAAGAGACAACCAGGTCTTGTCTCTCTTGGAGTGACTGGTGGATTTGAACCACCATCCTTCCAGTTAGGAGATGAGTGAGCCCTTACAATTTTGCCACCAGAGCACCTTCATTAGCCAGGAAGTCAGAGTTGTCTCTCTTACAGAGTGTAGAAGTGCCCATGAGTCTCCAAGGATATAATCTTTACAGAAGCAAGCCTGTATAGGGTTTCTGAACAAGCGGCTAGTGGGTTTGAACCACTGACCTTTCAGTTAGCAGTCCAGGGCTCATTCTCTAGATGGCAGTATTGTTCAGTGCCATGGTGTCAGTTCAATAGTGACCTTGTATAGGATTTTCTGAGACTTTACATCTATTGCAGGAGCATAAAAAGTCTCATCTTTCTTCTTTAGATAGTAACCACTTTTTGTAAATGGTAATGGGAAAGATCACACTGAATGAGGGTGAAGTTAGCACAGCTTGACTTCTGTTTATGATATCCTTAAGACACAACAACCCCCCATAATACATACCTATAGATAGATCAAATAGGAGCTACTTACTGATGCACATACTTCACAGCCATAATCATATCACATGACCTTGGGGTTCACAGTCTCATGGGTCAATTACACTAGAGTTCATAAAGTTCACATTATACACCCCAATTTGGTAACTAAATCTGAGGTCTTAAAAGCTTGTGAGCAGTCCTCTAAAATACACTACTGATTGCTACTAATATGGAGCAAAAGAGAAGGAAACTGGAAACCAGTTAACAGGTTTAATAGCCTACACCAGCCATAGCTTCATTTATCCTGTGAATAGAACTAGGCTACAATAGAGTGTGAAGAAAAGCACAGAACAAAATTCGAATGGAATCAATGTCACTGAACATTGTGTATAAAAACTGTTAAATGACAAAACAGTTTTTCTACACCTTTCTGTTAGCAGCCAAGACTCCTATTTTCCCAGCAGAGTTCCTTGTTAAGGCAAGTATGCCCCAAACATTGCATGGTATTGTATCAGGTATTGTTTATAGGATTCAAATGTAACTAGGTGCCTTGTATTACACCTGTCAGTCTTACTCTCAAAGTTGGTTTGAACCACAAGGTTGGCAGTTCAAGCTCACCAGGTGCTCATCAGAAACCCCACACAGGGTCGCTGTAAGTAGGAACTGATTTCACAGCACTTAACATTATTTCCTTAACAGAATAGGTTTAGGCCCACTCAGCATGGAAAAGGTCTAGATTCCAGCCCAGAAAGGGTTAAGGGCTATGGACAGTAAAGGAAGAAAAGCAGCTATGGACAAACAGGAAGAAAAGAGTCATTCTGTTTTTAAAAATACTACCCCCCTGTGAGCCGAGCTAAGGTGCTCCCATGTTAAATATTATCTCTAGGGTAGGTCTCAATATACTACGCCTTTATGAAAAATGGTTAGTCTTAGAAAGATAAAGAAGTAGAGAGCCAAGGCCGTATTAGTACACAGAATGTGTCTCCTCCTCAAGACATGCAGCTAAGAAGTTCTGAAATTTTATGTACAAAATCCAAAAAGTAGAACCTCTTTTTGGGCTTACGGAACTGGGCTGTGGTGGCTTGTGATTTTTATTACTATTTTCTCATCAGAACTATACATCTTAAAAAAAAAAAATGTATTCTTCAACCTCAATCCCAAATTATGAGGTTCTGCTAAAATACCCAGATACCGTGAACAATGTCCAAACTTTCCTAACAGTATACAAGTTGGTGGCTATTATTTTTTGAATTTGGAATGGTCTTAGATTTAGAAAGCAATAGTTTTGGAACATATTTTAAAATAGCTCCCCAGTTACCTGAAATATTAGGTTTATCTTTCATTGGTGAATAAACAGAAAACATCCACTGCCCTGATGATTCACAAACCTCCATATCTTTTACAATTTCTTCGCTGAAAAACAAAGCAAAGGATTTTTTTTTCATCTGCTTTAAAAAATCTTATTGTCTACGATTTTCATTTTAAATATTTAACAATTTTTCATTTATGGTTATAAACAGTACTAAAGTAGGGATGTTAATATTTTAGTTAATACACCAAATGATTAACTAAATGCAGCCCTGAAGTTATGAACATATTATGAATGTGTTATAATGCAGAATTTCACTTACAGTAGTTTCTTTTCATCCTTTTGTTCTTCAGAGTTAAGTGACGCAAATGAGCTCTGAGACAAGGCTAATTCACTGCTGCTTCTGCTAGTTCCACCCTGGAAAGAACCTACTGATTGCTTCCCTTGGTCTCTGCTGCCCCCACATGGAGCAGATCTGGAGAACCTGGATGGCTGGATCACACTGGAGTTTCTCTCACTAGTGGCATTCCATCCGCGCCTGTTACCAACTAAAGTAAACAACAAAGTACAACAATTTTAATCTGATCTCTTTCTAACAATATTTTTTTTTAAATCTCCACAAAATTGTCTTAATATATGTAGAGATTCAATATATTTCCACTCATTTTAACTGACAATTCAATTTACATAGTAAAGTATATGATCAACAAATCAAATAATTGTGTAAAATTACATTTCTGTTTAACAAGACTGAGAGGATGTAAACTTCCAGAAAAATAGTATGGCTAAATTAGGCTGATATAAACATTTTCAAACCCCCTCTCATATAGGAGTACTGGTATGGCGCTATGGGTTAAAGTGCTGGACTGCAACGTCAGTTTGAACCGCAAAGTCAGAGGTTCAAGCTCACCAGTCACTCCTTGGAAATCCTATATAGGGTTGCTATGGGTCAGAACCAACTTAAATGGCACTTATAAGCTAAAAATGACCAATGAATATGGTGGATGTAAAACATCCTTTTCTTGAATGTTAAATGCCATCAAGTCAATTCCGACTCATAGTGACCCTGTGTAGGGTTTTCAAGCAGCAGCTGATGGATTTGAACCTTCAAACCTGCAGAAGAGAAAATACAGTAGGTGCTTTGAAAAAACAAGCAAATATGTTACCACCAACCTTGCAGTTCAAATGGCTTTGCAGTCTGGTGCATTAACCCACAGCGCCACAACAGGACTAACCAGAGGCAAATTGACTGGACTCACACCACAGAATGGCTAGATGGGCCATTGTTGATTCATTCAACAACCCAGTATAGGATGCATGGGAACACTGAATGGTTTAAAATGAAGAAAGGTGTGCGACAAGGTTGTATTCTTTCACCATACTTATTCAACCTGTATGCTGAGCAAA
>NW_006408524.1:29979251-29987191 GCF_000296735.1 Chrysochloris asiatica
CTGACCCAAGCCATGGTATTTTCAATAACCTCATATGCATGTGAAAGCTGGACAGTGAATAAGGAAGACCATAGAAGAATTGATGCTTTTGACCTATGGTGTTGGAGGGGAATATTGAAAGTGCCATGGCTGCCAAAAGAACCAATAGATCCATTTTGGAGGAAGTGAAGCCAGAGTACTACTTAGAGGCCAGGATGGCCAAACTTCTCTCATACTTTGGACATATTATCAGGAGGGACCAGTCACTGGAGAAGGATACCATGATTGGTAAGGTGGAGGGTCAGAGAAAGAGGAAGACCCCCAACGAGATGGATTGGCGGAGTGGCAGCATCGAAGGACTCAAGCGTGGCAATTGTAGTGAGGTTGGCCCAGGATAGGGCAGTGTTTCGTTTTGTTGTGCATAAGGTTGCTATATTATGATGGCACCTAACAACAAATAGGATGCATAGGGTTCCAGAGTATCAGCTGGTAGGTTTGAACTGTTGATCTTGTGATTCAAAATCCACTGCTGATCCTACCCTGTCACACCATTATTAAGTAATTAACTGCACCATACCACCTTATACAAATTCTGACTTTTGCAGGGTATGGCACTGTAGGACCTCAAAGTAGTTTGAACTACAGGGTCATTGGTTCAAACTCACCAGTTGCTCCACCCAAACCCTATACAGGGTCGTTATGAGTTTGGAATCCACTCCTTGGCATTTAAAGAGAGTGAAATCATTGGGTCATATGCACTGGATTGTGAACCACAAGGTCAGTGGTTCTAGGTCACCAGCCACTCCTCAGGAAGATCAGGCTTTCTGCTCCTGCAAATACTTTAAGCCTTGGAAACCCTATGAATTGGAACTCAAGGCACTTAACAACTATGAATGGTTAAGTCATATAGTAATTTTTTTTTTTTTAAAGGAACTGCCAAATTCTACAGCTGCTGCTCTATTTTACAATCCTACCAGCAATGGATTAAGGCACTCTGGTTGTATAGTGGTTATGAACCAACCACAAGGTCAGAAGTTAGAAACTACCAGCTGTTCTGGATAAAGATGAGGCTTTCTGCTCCCGTAAAGATTTACAGCCTCGGAAATCCTGTACAGGGTCACTCGGAACTGACTCCTTGGCACACAACCACCACCACCAGCAGTGATTGGATTAAAGTTTCAAGCTCTCCACAACCTTCTAAATAGCCATCCCAGAGGGCATAAGTCTCATTGTCGCTTTGATTCTCATTTCCCTAATTACTAAATGCCAGTACAAATGGGTAATGTGCTGCCCTGCTAACCAAAACCCTCAGAAATACCTAAGAAAGGCCCAGAAATCCACTTCTAAAATTCCTATGGAACATAGTTCCACTCTGATATACAGGAAGTCACCACCATGAAATAGAATTGATTAAACAACCAGCAACTTTGAGCATCTTTCCATGTGCCATCATATATTTTCTTTAGAGTAACGTCTATTTTAATACTTGTCCGTTTTTAATTTGTAACACTTCAACCACCTGATTTATCATCAATTACTACTAAAAGGCCAAAATCAAAGTAATTCATTGTTTCTGACTAATTTAGGAGATATGCCATCAAATATATTTAAAATGACATTACAGAATGCATATTCAGTTTTGAAAGCTCATCTCTGAAGTCTGGGGTTTGAACTGCTGACCTTTTGGCAAGTTTACCTTATTGTAAGGACTGGACTAGTAGGGCACATCACCTGAGGGTTCACAAGTGGGGGTTTATTGTTAAATGCCACCTAGTTGGTTCCAACCATAGGGACCCTGTTTAACAGGGTTTCTGAAGCTTTAAATCTTCGAGGAAATACAAAGTCTCATCTTTCCCCCATGGACCAGATGGGAGGTTCAAACTTCAGATTTTGTGGTTCAAAGTTCTGCGCTTATGGTATGGCATCACTGCATCTTTTGTTTCAAAATCCTTTTGGAAATGACACAGCAGAAGAAATTCACTTCCTTTGTTATTAGCGTTGACATTAATTCCAAGCAACATTTACTTAAGTTTGGGATCCATAGTTAACTTCCCAAGAGTTTTATTTACACTTTTCTCATTCATCACCTATCCATTCAATATTTACTCTCTCCACAGAAAGTCAAATATTCTGCTATTCCTGAAATACACTCACAATAGATTGTGAGAACTAATTTTAAGTTGGGATGTCATTAGATCACTCGGAGATGGTGCAAAAGGGCTTGTCTTCCAGAGACGCAGACATGATGCGATCACAGTACAGTACAAGGTTAAAGAGTCAGATGAACAGCTTTTAAGGAAAACAACTTAATTGACATCTTTCCAGACTCCGTTCTAATTCTAAGAAAATAAAGCCTAACTGTTAATATGATCCGTACAATCTGCTGGATCGTGATTTCAATGTTTGACCCTTTTCCTCTCGAGTTCTTTTACGTCACCCACAATTGGTCTTCTCAAATACTCCAAACACTTCCAGAGACCTCCCCAACAAGTTCCACGTGCTTAATAACAGAGATAAAACCCGGCTTTCCCGGCTCCAGCAAGCGGATTCGGGGCTCCAGTAGGAGAGTTCCCGACTCCAGCAGGCTGGGCCCGCGGAGGCTGAAAACGCTACGCGCTCACGTGCCTCACCCAGGCGCCCCGCCCCAAGAGACTCCCGCGTTAGGCCCAGCGGGCGGACAGTTCCCCGCCGCCTGGATCCGGACTCCCCACGCCGGCCCTTCCGGGCTCGGCAGGCCAGGAAGATTTAAGGGTACATCACCTGCGGGCTGCTGCTGCGGTTGCTGCCGTCCTCCGCCCGGAGCTCCAGGATGTTCATTCCAGCACCGGTGTCCAAATCGGCACCGGCCTTGAAGGAAGAATTGACAAATGGTCATTGAGACTGTTCGCCTAGGAGAGAACTTCACCCAGCAAGCCACACGACCCGCAGTCTCAGCAACTGAAGCAACTCAGCCCCGCTCTTCTGACGTCTTCTTCTCGCGCCGGAGAAAGGCCTTTTCTGCCCTCTGCGATGAAAGGCGTGGTCTTTTACCCAATAGGATTTGTGGAGGGCGTGACGTAATGGCTATGGCCTGGAAAGGCGGGACGCTTGAAAGAATACCCAAAGAAACGCAGGCGTGTTTGACTCTGGAGGAAAAGCGGTTAAAAGAAAATATGGAACTTCAGAGAGGCCCTGAGGGAAGGATTAGCTGTGGTTTGAAAGACACAATTGTTTCTTCACTTGTAACTACTGTAAAAAATCAAAACTTACAGAAATTTACTTAAGACATTTATTCTGAGAAATTATTCCAGAAGAATCAATTAGTTCCAAGAATGTAGGTACATTGGTAACCCAACCCAAACCCACTGCTCCGTAGGATTTCCGAGGAGCGGTTGCTGAGCTTGAACCGCTGACCTTGTGGTTCAAACCGACTTTTACAACTCATTAACCACCGCGCCACACTAGGTCTCCGGAAACACTATATGAGGTTACTAGGGGGCGGAATCGAATCCAGGGCATTTAACTATCCAGTTGTAGCCAGGATACTTTTGAGATTTAAATTAGGAATTAATTTGTTGAGTGTCCTTTTCTACCTACAGAAGACAAATTTACATAACTATAGAGCAGTTTCTAGCAGGCTTTCACATTTCTGGTTCATATTTAGTTTTGTGGACTTTAAAAAACCTTAAAATCAGAGTAAGATGTTAAGTGCCGTCGAGTCGGTTCCGACCCATAGTCACCCTGTATAGGTTTCCCAGGAGCCGACTTCGCAGTCACAGCGCCATGGCTATTACTAATTTTCAATTGAGACAATAAAACTCTCCAGATCAGGATAATACAGCAGTGAACAGGTACAGTGGTAACCGAAAAGTCTGAGGTTTGAACTCACGAAGGGCTTCTCTAGATCTGTTGATATGCTCCTGTAAATATTATTATTGTTAAGTACTGTGGACTCGGTTCCGACTCATAGTGACCCTGTGTAGGTTTCTGAGGGGTGTTGGTGAGCTTGAACCAGCCCAGCGAATTAACCTACAGCGCCACACCAGGTCTTTTGTTATTCAAACACATTCGGCCTGAAGGTAAAACCTTTCACCGAGCTGGTTAACGGTCACAATGGACTCAAATGGAGGCTGATAAGCGCTCGATCGGTTTGAACTGCAGGGTCGCTCATTCAAATTCAAATTCCTCTGAAACCCTATTTTGTTGTTAAGTGCCACGGAGTTCGTTCCGACTCTTAGCGACCCTGTACTGGGTTTCCGAGGCTGTAAATCTTTACGGGAGCAGAAAATCTCATCTTTCTTCCGCGGAACAGCTGGTAATTTCGAACTGCTGATCGTGAGGGTCGCAGCCCGATTCGTAACCACTACGCTACCAGAGCTCCTTACAAGGTTGAATAGCACTTCACAATAACAACACACTCTCCAGAACAGTTTTGAACCTGGGGTCTTTTTCGTTAGTGTAAGATCTGGTGTGGCGCAGTGGTCTAATGCGCTGGACTGTAAAGTCGGTTATGATCCTTAAAGTTGGTGGTTCAAGCTCAACAGCTGCGCCTCGTAGGGGTCGGAAACGACTCCACAACGCTCTAAAGTGTCTGTTGTTAAGTGCCATTGGGTTGGTTCCGACTGAGAGTGACCTTGTACAGGGTTTCCAAAGCTGTAAATCTTTATGGTCTCCAGAGGAACAGCTGGTAGTTTCAAACTGCTGACCATGCGGTTCGTAGTCCGATTCGATTTGTGGGAGACTGTTGTTCACATAAGGAACCTTAACTCCATTTCTAATCCTAACAAAAATTCAGTCTCTATTTGAGTTCATTCTGCCCTTACCCAGCATTGTGAAAGGCTTTGCCCTTAGGCAGAGTGTGTTGAAGCAAGTTACAACTCCCCTGGCCAGTCCTGGGAGGAGCTGTCTTGCCCTAAAGGAACTTACCTGGGTGAGTCTTTACTGATTTACAGATCCACCTTACTGGAGGTTATGAGTCATCTCAGGACCATCAACTAGTCAGGTGGTTGAAGGGCCTAGAACCAATCCTGCATGCTTTTATAATCTCCCATTGTATGTACATCCCAATCTTTGTCATTTCCTGACTTCCACAGTCCCATCTGTGGCAGTGATGAATTGATCTGCTGCCAAAGATGATTTTGTGGAGTCCTGGTGTGGTGCGGTGGGTTAATGCGCAGGACTGCAAAATCGGTTTGAACCACAAGGGCAGTGGTTCAAGCTCACTAGGTGTTTCTCGGAAACCCTATACAGGGTCACTATGGATTGGAACTAATTCAGTGGCACTTAACAACAACTACAAAACCTTAGTTCTAGATCAAAGGAATCATTTGGACACCATTATGGTCTCTTGGTGATGGTTTCCTTTATCTGGTTAATGTCTTTGTCTTGTTGGGGGTTGGGGGACAGTCTCTATAAAATGTATTTGGATTCGATTTTGAGACTTTCCCCCACCAGAATAAGTATTAAAAAAAACAAAGATTACTTGCTGATGATGGTTACCAGGAGTGGGAGGGATGGGAAAATTATTCACTGGAAAGAGGGTTTGTTGTTGTTAGGTGCCATCGAGTCAGTGCCTACTCACAGCAACCTTATGCACAGCATAATGAAAAACTGCCTGGACCTGGGCCAGCCTCACTATTGTTGCCACGCTGGAGCCCATTGATGCTGCAACTTGGCCGATCCATCTCACTGGGGGTCTTCCTCTTTTTCTCTGACCCGCCACCTTACCAAACGTTATATCCCTCTCCAGCGACTACTCCCTCCTTACAATATGTCCAAAGTATGAGAGTTGAAGTTTGGCCATCCTGGCCTCCAAGAAGCACTCTGGCTTCACTTCTTTCAACACAGATCTGTTGGTTCTTTTGGCAGCCCATGGCACCTTCAATACTCTCCTCCAACACTATAACTCAAAAGCATCAATTCTTCTACAGTCTACCTTATTCACTGTCCAGCTTTGCATCTATATGAGGTTACTGAAAATACCATGGCTTGGATCAGGTGCACCTTAGTCCTCAAGTTGACATCTTTAGTTTTCAACACTTTGAAAGGATCATGTGCAGCAGATTTGCCTAATGCAATACGTCCTTTGATTTCTTGACTGCTGTTTGTTGATAGTTGATCCAAGAAGAATGAAGTCCTTGACAACTTCAATCTTTTCTCCATTTGTAAGAATGTTGTTTATTGGTCTAGTGGTGAGGATTTTGTTTTCTTTACATTGAGATATAATCCATACCTAAGGCTGTGCTCTTTGATCTTCATCAGTAAATATTTTAAGTCCTCTTCACGTTCAGCAAGCAAGGTTGTATCATCTGCATATCACTGCTTGTTAAAGAGTCTTCCTCCAATCCTAATGCCATGTTTTTCTTCATATAACCCAGCTTCTCGGATTATTTACTCAGCGTACAGGTTGAATGTTGAAGTTGTTGTTGTTAGGTGCCATGGAGTCAGTTCCGACTCATGGTGACCTTATACAGGGTTTCCGAGACTGTAAATCTTTACAGGAGCAGAAAGCCTCATCTCTCTCCAAGTATGGCTAAAGAAAACAACCCTGTCGTACACCTTTCTTAATTTTAAACCATCCAGTGTTCCCATGTTCTGTTCGAACAACTGCCTCTTGGTCCATGTACCAAAGACCAGAAGAGTTGTGGGATAACAAGAACATCAAACATTAAGAAAGCAAAAATTCATTAAGAAGAAAGAAGGAAAAGGTCAAAATGGATGTCAGAGGAAACACTGAAACTTGCTCTCCAGTGTAGAGATGCTAAAGCAAATGGAAGAAATGAGGAGGTACAGGAACTGAACAGAAAATTTCAACGATCAGCTCAAGAAGATAAAGCCAAATATTACAACAAAATGTGCAAAGATCTGGAGTCAGAAAACTAAAAAGAAAGAACACACTCAGCATTTCTCAAGCTGGGGGAACCGAAGTAAAAATTCAAGCCTCGACTTTGTTACTGATGGATTCTCTGGGCAAATTATTGAATGATGCAGAAAGCATCAAAAGAAGATGAAAGGAATATACAGAATCACTATACCAAAAGGAAATGGTTGATGTTCAACTGTTTGAAGAGGTAGCATATGATCAAGAGCCAATGATACTGAAGGAAGACTTCCAAGGTACATTGAAGGAATTGGCAAAGATCAAGGCACCAGGAATTGATGGAATAAAAATTGAAATATTTCAAGAAAGTGAGGCAGCACAGGAAGCACTCACTCATCTCTGCCAAGAAATTTGGAAGACAATTATTTGGCCAACTGATTGGAAGAGCTATCCGTATTTGTGCCCATTCCAAAGAAAGGTAATCCAACAGAATGTGGAAATCATCGGAAAATCTCTTTGATATCCCATGCGAGTCAAGTTTTACTGAAAGTAATACAGAAACGGCTGCAAGCATGCATTGGCAGAGAACTTCCAGAGGTTCAAGCCGGATTCAGAAGAGGCCATGGAATGAGGGATATCATTGCTGTTGTCCGATGGATCCTGGATGAAAGCAGAGAATATCAGAAAGATGTTTACCTGTGCTGAAAGGAAAAAAACAACCTGGCGTCGCTCATCAACCACACCGCACACCAGATGGCCCGTCTAGAGACTTTTATTCAGGGTGAGGAAGAGCAAGGTGATCTTTGCCCGAGAGTGAAGGCAGAAGAAGAGGAAGGTCAACAGGAGGGGAGTGGTCTTATATAGGTTCAAATCAGGAGATCACATGTCATTGCTGGGGTGATTTATCTCTGGCCTATCAAAAGCCATGTTGCCTTTTAAACTACACGCCTTGTATCTTAGATTGGCGGGGAAACAGAAACCTAAGATTACAAAATGGAGTTGAAGGGAAGGGAGAGGGAAGAACTGGAAGGTACAGCCTAAAATGGTGGGCCTGATTGTGACTGACTGATTATTGTAACATGTGCTTTTTTGACTACGCAGAGGGTTTCAATTGTGTGGATCATGATAAGCTATGGACAATATTGCGAAGTATGAGTATTCC
>NW_006408524.1:29988511-29992225 GCF_000296735.1 Chrysochloris asiatica
GGCCAGATAGTTGTCTTCCAAATTTCTTGGCAGAGATGAGTGAGTGCTTCCAGTGCGGCCTCACTTCCTTGAAAGATTTCAATTTTTATTCCATCAATTCCTGGTGCTTTGCTCTTCACCAATTCCTTCAGTGCACCTTGGACTTCTTCCTTCAATATCATTGGTTCTTGATCACATGCTATCTCTTGAAACAGCTGAACATTAACCATTTCCTTTTGGTACAGTGACTCTGTATATTCTTTCCATCTTCTTTTGATGCTTTCTGTATCATTCAATAAATTGCCCAGAGAATCCTTCAATAATGAAAGTGGAGGCTTGAATTTTTTCTAGGACTCCACTAATCAGCAAATTAATTGTATCTGTTATTATTCACATTTCAGCCAGCTTGGTAGGTTAAGACTCTTAAAATTATGTCTTTTAAATAGTGTATTGTTGTTGTTGTTGATGTTATGTGCTGTGGAGTCAGATCCAACTCATAGAGACCCTGTACAGGGTTTCCAAGGCTGTAAATCTTCACAGGAGCAGAAAGCCTCATCCTTCTCCTGCAGAACAGCTGGTAGTTTCGAACTGCTGATCTTGCAGTTCGCAGCCTAATTCGTAACCACTATGTTACCAGAGCTCCTTTTAGCATGCTTTAAATACTCATGCTTTTTACATTTTTGCATACTGTGTAACCCCCCCATGCCTTATTTTTGTAAGTATGATTTACCATTATTTTCTTTTTTACATGTTGATAACTTAAATTTTTTTGCCCTGCCCAACCTTCATCTTGGTGGCTGCTGACAGAGGTTTGGTTCTTAGCAGCAGACTCTCACCATCCTGCCCTGGGATTTCTAAAGCAGCCCCTCTCCTGCTAGGATTCTTTTCCTGCTCTGCAAATTGCTTTCTCTGATAAGGAAGCAATCACTTCTTTCGTACCAGAAACAGACCTTGCCAGGGTATCCAGCCCTAGGCCTGTGCACCTGGGCTGGAGGTGCTATTCAGGTGGGCCAGGGCAGTGGCAGTGGAAGCACCTTGTATGGTTTGAATTTCATGCTTGGGAATTGTGGGTGCAGAAGGTTTGCGAGTCTCTTGCTCATATGGAGGGGACAGATCTGACTGGTTGCCAAGGGTTTTCCCAGGACCAGGACAGTTTGTGCTGGCACTGTGGGACCCAGGTGCACATGGGCAGCAGCTGTTGAGGGACCAGCTCTTGCTCCTGCTGTGGTAGCCCCACTCATAGCTCTCTGCCCACCCTCCTTCAATCTCCAGCATGGTGTACCTGGGTGCACATCAGCTACAAGGAACTCCACTGCTCTCAGGCTGGCTGTGAACTGCTCCAAAGCAAACATACAGTTTCAATTGTTTATTTTCTGATAATCCTAGTATTGTGGCACTGTCAGATAAGCATTGGACTGCTAACTGCAAGGTCAATGCTTCAAACCCACCAGCCGCTCCCTAGAAACCCTATACAGAATCACTGAGTCGGAACTGACTCAGTGGCACTTAATAACCACAGTTAAACTCGAGCCATGATTTCTTAACCATGCTATACCTTCATTATATACATATGATCAAAAGAAACAATTTCCGACTATAAGAGCCAAAATGGACTTCTGGAAATGTCACGAGACACGTGCAGCAAACTCATGTGCATGTGATACCAGAACTTTAAAAAAAAAAGCACAGCATTGTGTGATTTTTGCCTGTTATGTGTATGAATGCATTACTTACATGGAAGTGGTATTGTTGAAAAAAATTTATGGTATTTATTAGCATATTGCATTTACAGCCACCATTATAGGATGGTTGGCATTGGTGGTACAGTGGGAGGCATATTTGCCTTCCAAGCAGTTGACAACCGCATTGGAGTCCTGGCCAATGCATCTTTCAAAGGAGCCCTGGTGGCACTATAGGATAAGCAATGGACTGCTAACCACAAGGTCTGCAGTTCAAACCCACCAGCTGCTCCTTGGGAGAGAGAGGGGGCTTTCTGCTCCCATAAAGACTTACAATCCTAGAAATGCTATACAGGGTCACTGTCAGTTGGAACTGACTAGATTGCAGGTTTTTGTTTTTCATTATAGAATGGCAGGGAACTGGACAGTGTTTTGTACTGTTGTACAGAGAGTCACTCTGAGTTAGAACTGACTCAATGGCACCCAACAACAACATAAATACAGTGATTGAGAATATAAATGTGGCAACAACAGCAGAAAGATGATAACTTTCTGTGTTATTTTTTTTTGGCATGAGATTCAATCCATTCCTGTGCATATACTCCCATAACACATAACTGATATTTATGATTCTGAAGGCAGTTTGGGCTTTTAATAGGTGCCCTGGTGAAACTGTAGGATAAGCACTGTAGGGTAAGCAGTTAACAGCCAAAAGAAAATAAACCCAACTACTACAACCCCCAACAAAAGGGAAACTTGGGATACATGTGATCTATAAAATGCTACTTGTGTCTCTTCTTGAAAACAACTTGGTAAATTTAACTTCATGAAAAACACATTGGGGCATGATTATGAATTCTGAACATATTAACAATTCTTCCCCTTTGTCTTACATTTACGTGTTACTTTTTGGTTTAAAAATGGCTTAAGACTCACCACTCTTATTTTCTAAGCATTCTGTAGGGTGAGGTGGGTAGATGCTGCTCCAGTTCTCACAATGAAGGAGCAGCTGCATCTCATAAGTGGGAGAGACAGGACTTGGGCTCCATGGACTTGCCATGAAGTAAGCTTTGCAGAGTGAGCTTGCATAGTGCACTAAACGTAGTGCTTGACTTAAACAAAACACACTTCCTCTATTTCACATGTAGAAGATCTACTAGGTCCTTTTTCTCTCCAACCTGAAGTTTAGTATTCAGAAACTTTTCTGAAACATTTGACTGCTTAAAATGTGCCCTCCCTTTTCCACAGGTTTAAGGTATAAAGCATGAAAGAAAAATGCTAAAATCAGAAAGGAAAAATTATTATAAAAAGTAACTTATGTTGTGAGGTAATATCTTAGAAAGAAAATCAGAGGAGCATATAATTTATTATTTTACTTTGGCAACTGCATAATTCACATTAGCTTTTTCATTTATGAACGTTTAAGGGCATTAAAGAGAACATAGGAAATTCAAACACACATGTTCAATATACACAAAAGAAATGTTAAGCTTTGTAATTTAAAAAAATATATATACATATTCCCTAGACAGAATATATTCACCTAGTTTAAAAAAATGTTGAGCTGGGCCAAATTCTTTCACTCTTTTTGTTTGCTAGTGTGAACAAGAATATCTTCATTTATCAGGGCTTCAAACCTCTTCATTCAGGTTTGACTCTCTTCTAAGAATTCGCATTTCTATCCCAGATACAGAATCAGAATCTTCGTTTTAACAAGAATCCTCAGGTGATTATTCTTAATCACCCTCAGGTGATTATGTATACCCTTGAACAAGACCCCTAGGTAATTCTTATCAATCTTGTTAGGATCAAAATTTATAAGAATATAGATTATCATAAGAATTACAGGTTCAAAGCTCTGTGATTTTGCCTGAAAAAGATCTCATAATTTAGAAGCTTGAATTTATACTGTAAGATGTTCCATTGTAATAGATTTAAAATAATGAAAAATTATGACAGGATGCATGAGACTGCAGTTTTCTAATTATTATGCTGTAACATTTTTGAGCACAGTACACATATGAGGTCATTCAGTTTTTGCTTTTTCATTTTTATG
>NW_006408524.1:29992325-29997780 GCF_000296735.1 Chrysochloris asiatica
TGAAGGCCTTTGCATAGTCAATAAAGCACAGGTAAACATCCTTCTGATATTCTCTGCTTTCAGCCAAGATCCATCGGACATCAGCAATGATATCTCGCGTTTTAGTATGAATGTATTGTAATCCTGGTGTGGTGCTGTAGGATAAGCACTGTACTGCTAACCATAAAGTTGGTGGTTCAGACCCATCAGCCAGTCCCCAAAAACCCTATACATGGTCATTATGAGTCAGAACCGACTCAACAGCTCTTAACATGATATGAGTAAAGAGAGCTCTGATGTGGTGCTACAGGACTGCAAACTGTAAGGTTGGTGGTTCAACCCATAAGCCACTTCTCAGAAACCCTATACAGATCACACATGCACTTAACAACAACAACATACAAGTAAACACATGGGTTTCAAAAAGTTCATGGAAAAATTCTGTTTATCTTTTCATTTTTATTTTTCCCACTAACATTTTGTTGTACCCCTTGTGTGTGTGTATATATGTGTATGTGTATATAGAGAAAGTACTGGTGTGGTGCTGTGTGCTGGACAGCAAAGTTACTTTGAACCTCAAGGTTGGTGGTTCAAGCTCACCGGTCGTTCCTTGGAAACCCTATACAGGTTCTCTATGGGTTGGAACTGACTCGATAGTACTTACCAACCAACCAGCATATAAATATATAAATGTGGTGGTCTGCTTATTTCCAGGGCTGCCCTGTCCTTGGAATGGACTCAAAAGCAGTGGAGCGACAGGTAGTTTGGTGACACGTAAGAGTGGGTTGAGTTTTCTCACATCTTTGATATGTTAATAGTTCTAACCCCAAGTTGGGGTTCTGGTGTTGCACTGTAGGATAAGCACTGGAATGCTGACTACAACATCGGGGATGCAAAACCACGAGCTGTTCCTGGGAAACCCTGTGAGTTGGAAATGACCCCATGGTATTTAACCACCAAACCAGTTAGGACACACAAACAATTGCAATGAATTACTTTTACATTAATCACTTTTTCAGTTATGTCAAACTTTTATGTTCGATCCATGATTTTCAAAGTGTAAGCTGAATTGCTGTTTATCAGATATAAACAGTGTCACCCAATAGTGGCTATAACATCAATATTTCAAATGTGTACAGAAAGATGCAGAGTGCTCTGTTGTTGTTAAGTGTGATCCAACTAACAACAACACTGTACAGGGCTCCCAAGGAGGCCTGGTGTGGTGGTATAGCATAAGCACTGGACTGCTAACTATCGGTTGGCAGTTCAAACCCACCAGCCACTTCTTGGAAACCCTATACTGGATGGCTATGAGTTGGAACTGATTGGATAGTACTTAACAACAACAAATCTTTACTGAAGCAGGAAGCCTCATCTTTCTCTCACTGTGCAGTAGCTGAGTTTGAATTGTCACCCTTGCAGTTAGCAGTCCTGTGTTTAATCCTACAGTGTCACATACACAAGAGATTATAAAATTAAGAAATATGTTGATATTGTAGGAGTACTGGTGTGGTGCTATAGGATAAGCACAGGACCACAAAGTCAGTTTGAACTGTAAGGTCGGTGGTTCAAATTCACCACACATTCCTTGAAAACACTATAAAAAGTCACTATGTATCAGAACTGACTCTATGGGACAGCACTTAACAACAACAACAACCATATTATTATATTATGAATAACATTCTCAAAAAAATTAAACTTGCCACATTTCTCAGTGCAGTACAATATTCAAATCAGAATAGGCAAATCCATAGAGACAGTAAGTATGGGATACTTTTGAGGGTAGACTACAGGGTAGAGTTTCGAGGGATATGTGGGGTGAATGGGTTTCTCTTTGAAATAATGGAAATATTCTAAAATTGATTGTGAGAATGTACAACTCTGTTAACATACTAAAAAATATTGAATGGTACATTTTAAATGAGTGAAATACATGGTATTTGAATTGTATCACACAGATTTGTTGTTTCAATTAAACTTGTTACATTAATTTAAAAAACCTACATAAATATATCCATCATGAGACTTTTTCTAATTCCTTTTTTATTTAAAAAGTTCTTAGAGATCATATTGTATATACCCATGTAAAGGACACCCAGCAAAGTTATATAGAAACACTGTTTCACAAATTTTAAAAACAATCATTACCTAACATATTTAAAACAAGGAATGAATAAAGTTGACCAGTCTATTTTAAGTTAAAAAATATTTAATATTATCAGATATAAACAGTGATGATAACTTTACACGTGGCTCACTCTATACATAGTGTTAAGGGCAAAACAAGTTTGAGGAAAGAAATGTAATTGTTGGGCTTGTAAAGGACTTATTGACCAATATGAAATTGATGTCTATTTAAAATGGCAAGTTTTACAAAACTTAGAGATCACTGGTTTGAATACATATGGTTGATGTATAGTGTTAAGAGAAAAAACAATCCTGTATATCTTTTAAATCTTCAGAAGTTCAAAGTCAACACTGATATTTTGTACAACCATCAGTGTTATCCTAGTGATCTAGAAATTTATTATAAATTGCTTTTATCTTTTGCTAGTTAATAATTTTTATTAGGATTTGATTTTATTTAACAGTAAGGACTGAAGAGACAAAATTCGATTTTAAACATTAGGTAAATAAATTACTGATGGGTTAAATAAATTATTAATGGGTACTCAGCTGGACATTATGTCCTATATATAACCTATTTCTTAATGTATTATCATGAATATATTTCATGAGAAGTTGGGTATTCCAAAAACCTGTTTATGAAGTACTGTGAGTGAGACTGTGTGCCAGGACACACTGGGGCTACTTTTCAGATGGACTATATGTGTTACTAAATGAAGCATCTGAAGACTAGCAAAATTCTGTGAAACGACACTGCTCCACCCAATGGCATGTCTTGAGTTGCAATTTATACTCCTTATTTCTCGATGGAGCAGAAACTACAGACCAAACTACAGAGTACTTCTATAATGTACTGAAATAGAACCGAGAGCTACGATGAGGCTGCTGCAATCCTGAGCCAATCCCCTGTCCTGCCATCATCAGAGTTACAAATGCAAAACTCATTCAAGAATTCATATTTTCACCAAATGCTGATAAGTTTTCAAGTTATCTTGCTAATTATGCTTCTGGCCATGTGGCCAGCTAAAATAGTGTCATCTATTCAAGTAAGGAAATCCATATAAAACAAACATTTTACTTTGAAAACTTCCTTAAAAAAACAACCAAAACTCTAAACTAAAACTTTGTAAGTCTTGAAACAAAGCACTCATGGCCACATGTTTGAGTCTGATGAGTCTTGTAGTCCACTCATTTGTCATGCTTCAAGGGTCTCTTCATTTGCTCCACAAGTATCAACAACACAAATTAAACAGCTTGTCACTGGAAAAGCACGGACTTTGGAGTTGGCGACCCATTTGTCTGTTTCAGTGTTGTACTCCAGGATGTGTCCTAAGCGCCCCACACCTTGGAATCCAGCCAGGACGTACACTGTGGAGCCCACTGCTGCGCACTTCACAGTCACACCCTTCCAGGGCATAGGTGAGACCATCTTCCACTCATTTAATTTAATATCGTAATACTCCACATTGTCCAGACCACCTTCAAAAGAATAACACAAGGATGATTTTATGAAGATCTCTTAAAGAAATTATACTTTCCCAGCATATTTGAAAAATTTCAATCACAAAGTTATAGGACTTTATAATACATGTCCATATTGCCCATTTATCTAAATCCCACCATTAACATTTTACTATTCAAAATGAATTTAATTTTTTGTATTGGAATCATAAATATTAATATTTAGTCTATAAGATGAAAAAAAGGTTTTTTCCCTTCTATTCTGGATAATTAGAAAGTAAATCAATCAGTGGATGTTCCCTGCAAGATGAACTTCTATTATAATTAATCTAATCTTTAATTCCTTCTATCATGTATCTTTCAATCATTTATAGGAAATAGCAATGTATGTTGTTGTTATTAAGTATGGCTGAGTCAACTCTGATTTTGTATAGGGTTTCCAAGGAGCAGCTGGTGGGCCTGAACTGCTGGCCTTATCATTCATAGTCCAGTGCTGATCTTACAGCACTACACCAGGAGTCCAGTATAAAAGGACATTTAAAAAGGTTTTAAGAGTTGACTTTGGCGAGGGATAGTATAGAGAGAGGAAAAAGGGAAAGAAATTGTTTCTTTGTTATACTTAAGTAATGCTTAAAGGTACTAGGGTACAATGAAGCTTGTGGACTAGCTCTAGATTTATTCTTGAATCTCCATTATATAAGATTACCTAAGATTTTTTTGGCATACTATTACTAAGGACAATAAAGAGGACAAATTTATTCATTTAAAAAATAGATATGGTGATAATTTAGATGCCTAGATGCAAGCCCTAAAACCTACATTTAAAAATATTTAATGGAATAAATTCAATTGCTGAATCACTCAATGATCCTTAAGCTCTTGTGATATCACTCCCCAGGGAGTATCTGAGATTGTCACATTGCCTGGTGGCCAGAAACGACATTTCACGGGCTGTTAAACATCCAGCAATGTTTTATAAACCATGGTAGTTTTCAGAGAGCATAAAAATAGTTCTATTAATGTATGTGATAAATGCTTGTCTCTAGATTTTTAAGAAATTCTTCAATAATTGGAGGTAAGAAAGTCAAAAGCAGATTCATTGGGAAAGTTGAACAGGAATGACCATTTCATACCTAAACCATTCTGACCTCCCACAGCAAATATCTTGTCCTTTACAAATACCAGTCCATGGTTCTTCCTGACCTCAATCATTGGGCACAGTTCAGTCCACCTGAAAAGATACAGTATTTTAATGTGTTTGCTTACAGAAAAGAAAAGGACTCTTACACTAACTTATTAGAAATGTTTGTTACCACAATATTCAGATGTGTTCATACACACACACACAAATGGCTAAAAAAACAATTGTTTAACAGAGATTGTTTACAGATGGAGTAAGCAGGGATTTCAATCCTTTCAACTCAGAATACAAGACGATATGAGGAACAGAGGATGCCTAGAGATAATAACCATGTCTTAGGAAGAAATCTATGTCCTGTGCTTCATAATAACTTGAAATGATGCTGGAAACCACATGACAGAATTTTGTAAGACCGATGACTTATTCATCGCAAATACCTTTTTTAAACAACAGAAAAGGTGATTACATACATGGACCTAAGCAGATGGAGTCCTGGTGTGGTGCTATAGGATAAACACTGGACTACAAGGGTGGCTTGAGCCACAAGGTCAGTGGTTCAAACTCACCAGTTGCTCCTTGGAAGCCCTAAAAAGGACAGCTATGAGTTGGGACCAACTCAATGGCACTTAACAACAAAAACCAGATGGAATACACAGAAATTGAACTGACTACATCTATGGGAAGAAAAGGATGTGGCACTGTAGGATCAGCACTGCACTATGAACCACAAGGTCGGCAGTTAAA
>NW_006408524.1:30005305-30054389 GCF_000296735.1 Chrysochloris asiatica
AATTTTCACATGCAGATGAGGCTACTGAAAATACCATGGCTTGGGTCAGGTGCACCTTAGTCCTCAAAGTGACATCTTTACTGTTGAACACTTAAAAGAAGTCTTGGGCAGTAGATTTGTTTAATGCAATACATCCTTTAAATTCTTGACGACTGCTTCCATGAGTGTTGATGGTTGATCTGAGCAAAATGAAGTCTTGGACAACTTCAATCTTTTCCACATTTACTATGGTGCTATTTATAGGTTCAGTGGTGAGGATTTTAGTCTTTGATCTTCATTAGTAAGTATTTTATGTCACCTTTGCTTTCAGCAAGCAGTAAATTTGATAATCTCAAGAGATTTCCAAACTCTCCACATCTGAGCATAAAGTTTCAAAATATAACTTGCTGTGACATCTGATCTACTCCTAACATTGATAACCAGTTGAGCAAAACCCAGAAACAGTTTTAATTGCACATTTGCTTGAAATAGGAGTTACTGATAAAGCTGTTGTGTTTTAAAGAGGTGAAAAGCATAGAAAAAGGCACATGACTAATAATTTTAGAATTAACTTCTCTTATCTTCATTTTAGAAAAGTTATAGCTGAGAACTTCTATATTTCTAAGTCTGGTGATATTTTGTAAACCTAAAATGTCAGCACAAGAGTTTTGGTGTAACTCTCTGGCTTAACACTTAAGTAACTTGTTCTGATAAGAGAAGAACAATGGGGCAATCTAGTCACATGAGCAAGGGACTTTCTTCTCAAAGCTCTTTGAATGCTTTCTGGGCATCAACAAAAGGTATGATAAGCAAAGGAATGTAATCTGTGTCAAGTTTCCTTATAAGGTTAGTGTTTCTGCAGTTAGCAGCCATCACTATTGCTCAGTGATTACTACATTTTGTTTGGCTTTATTAAACGGTCCATAATTAACAAAAGAGCAGAAAAGCTGGCTCACCATTTACTTTCTTAGCATTTCATCTTTTTTTTAAAATAGTTATTGCTATTTAAAAAAAAAATATGAACGCAATAATATGCTTTAGTAAGCATATTATTAAAATGATATTTCATATCATTTTAATAATAATATGAATGCAAATATGCTTTAGTAAGCATGTGAACACAAAAAGACATGAAATGTTGGGGCATGATTTAATAAGGCCATGAAACAATAAGTAATATTCCTACCTAAAGGCAAATTCACTACTGATAAGGTTGTTCCTCCAGCCCCAATTCCTTCCCTACATGTACAGACTGCTTAACAAAAAGATTTTGTGTGTTTGGTCAATCAATCAGATTGATGTCTCATTTATGGCACTTATATGGGTCTGAACTAACTTGACGGCACTTCACAACATTGTCCAAGAAAGACCAGAAAGAGGGGTTTCCATGGGATATAAGGTCAGGACAGTTCTTGAGGAATAGAGGAAGCCCTCTCCTGTTGTAGGGGGTTCAGACTATAAGCATAGTCTTATAGCTTTGTAGCCCTATCTTATTCAAAAGTAATATATTCATTCTCAGTCCCAAACTGAAAATCTTCTGGTAAGTTCTGCCTGCCTTTGGCGTCGCCTTCAATTGCAATGAACTAACTGTGAAATAAAAGTTCTATATTAATACATACGTTTCTGTGGCAGGATCATAAACTTCACAGGAATTCAGCACTCTTCCAGAAACATTGTTCCCTAAGCTTCCGCCACAGACATAGATGAGGCCATTGGCTTCCACCATCCCATGGCTGCAGCGCTGAGTCAGCATGCTGGGCTTCGTGTGCCAACTCTCAGTTCTTGTATCGTAGCACTCAAAGAGATACAGAGCAGAGTTTCCTGTAAAAGAAAAGGGACCCTCGTTGCTAAACTGTGTGTGTGTGTGTTAATGTGTATGTGTGAGAGTGGAGGGAGGGGGAAGGTTTAGAGCCAACGCTGAATCATGATTTGTATCAGGGAAGGATTGAGGGTTGTAAAATCAGATTTATACTCAATCAACATTTGTTGTTGTTGTTAAGTGTTGTTGAGTCAATTTCGACCCATAGAGACCCTGTATAGGGTTTCCGAGGCTATAAATCTTTACGGGAGCAGAAATCCTCATCTTTCTCCCGCAGAATCGCTGGTAGTTTCGAACTGCTGACCTTGAGGTTTGCAGCCCGATTCGTAACCACTACACTATCAGGTACCCACCCCCCCCCAAAAAAAAAGTCAGAATGGTTTTTCAAAATGTACATATTCTTACTTCTCACTTACAGAGAAAAAGCTAACTTCATTTGTACTGCTGTTCAGTGCTGTCAAGTTGGATCTGACTCATTAGGGACCCTGTATAGGATTTCCAAGGAGCTGCTGGTGGGTTTGAACCACTGACCTTCTGTTTAACACTCTAGAGCTTATTCTACAGCATCACACCTGGACTCCAAACCCCATTTGTAAAGATCCTGGAAAGTATTACTTAAGGATCTATTGGAAAGGCTTATTTACTGGTAATTCAACTTAGGAAGAAGAAATTGATTTCAAAAGAAATAGTAAATGAGAAAGTATAAAATGAAGAAATTGAAGATTTTACCAACTTTTGTAGAATGAAATTGATCAAACATGCATCAAGACACATTGATAATTACTGGTGATTGTAAGGAGAAAGTTGGACACAGAAGATTCAGTAGTAGAAAAATAAGGCCTTGGTGACAGAAATGATGGCGATCACATAATAGAATTTTGTTGCAAGAACAACATCTTACTCATTGGAAATTACTTGAAAAGATGAAAAGCTATTATTTGTCTAGTCTTTGCCTAGAACATTCATTTAGGAAGAAATTGCCACTGGATACGTGACAAATTATCCATTAAAGAGAAAAATTTTCAGACAACACACTCGGTTCTGACCAATAAGTATAAAATACTACTGTCAATCATTACATTAAAAAGTTAAAGAAAAGAGCAAATAAAACAAAAATCATTCTTACTTTTTTTCTGACAGAAAGGAAGGGTAAAACAGAATTTAAAAGATTAAATGTAGTGAACAGTCTATGAATAAGTGACATTCTGAAATCTTTTGAGTTCTGGCTTTCATTCTCTGGTTTGACAATTAATTATATAATGATATAATGTAGGAGTTCTGTAATGATCCCCCCAGGATGTGATAAGAGCATTAAGGGAAGGATTATTGTTGTTAAGTGTTGCCAAGGTGATTCTGACTCATAGTGATCCTGTATAGGGTTTCCTAGGAGTGTCTGGTGAACTTGAACTGCCGATCTTACGATTCAAACTGACCTTGCAGTCCAGTGTTTTAATGCACAGTGCCACACAAGGACACACCACCTTTAATACCATCACAACCATGATCTAAGGGAATTTCCCTTTTGTTGTCGTCAAGTACTGTCAAGTTGGTACTGACCCATTACAATCCTGAAATAGGGTTTCCGAGGAGTGGCTGTTGAGTTTGAACTGCTGACTTTGTGGTCCAAACCACCTTGAGGTACAGTGCTTTAACCCTTAGTGTCCACCAGGACACACTTCTTTTATCTTTGTTGTTGTTGTTGTTAAGTGCTGTCGAGTCGATTCCGACTCATAGCGACCCTGTACAGGGTTTCCAAGGTTGTAAATCTTTACGAGAGCAGAAAGCCTCATCTTTCTCCCACGGAACAGCTGGTAGTTTTAAACTGCTGACCTTAAGGTTTGCAGCCTGATTCATAGCCACTACGCTACCAGAGCTCCTTATCTTACAAGAGATTAAAAAAAGAGAGACACCAACAGACATAAAGGGAACTGCTATCTATCGCCAAGAAAGAAGAGAAGCCAAGAATGAAGTGCATCCATTGAACCTGGGGTCCCTGCACTGAGAAACCCCTAGACTCAGGGCACAATCTCCAAAGCATGCCATGCTGAAAGGAAACAAATACCTTCCCTTGAAGCTGGTGCCCTAAATTTAGACTTAGACTTCCTATGGTTTCACCCACTGTACCACACCAGGACTAAACTGTGAGCAAATAAATTTCTGTCTGTTAATCCCACCATCCATTTGTGGTATTTCTGTTATAGCAGCAGTGGAGAGCTAAGATGTATCTAAAACAACCCATCTAACGCAGATGGTGTCAAATAATGTTGCATCATTCTAAAAAATGAACCAGTAACATAATCTAGGAAGTAGAAATCCTTATAAATTACTGGTTTATAAAGGAGTCAGGTTAGCTTGTAGGAAATGGGTTCTAAAATGTGACATACATGCATTTACATGGTGTAGAAAACATCTGGACAAATTACACCAAATGTCTACTTCAATAAGAGAGCCAAGACTTTGGCTTTAAAACACTTTCCCGAAACAAAGATACTTACGAAGTCCTTACCTACTTCTGAGCCTCCAGACGTGTAAATTTTGCCTTCTGCAGCACAGGCAGCAAGGCTATCTCGAGGTGTCGGAGGGCCCAGTTTGGAATACCAGCTATCCTTCACTACATTGTAGCAATCCATTCGCTTTATGGGGAAAAGCTGAGAGCCACCCAGAATGTACACTACATTGTCCCAGAACACACATGCAGCATCTCTTCGTTTTTCAAAGGGACAGCGGATGTCTGTCCAGCTATAATCCTGCAACAGGAAAGGACAGGAAGCTTTCAGTAAGGAGGAAATATCATTGAAAAAGACAAAGCAAAGATATAGTGAAGAAAACATAAAATATAAGAACGTGTTAACTGACCAGAGTTCTCATTAAAATGTTGGCTAATCAGGGCAGAAAAGAAGGGATGAGGGAGAAATACAATTGCTTTGGGTCCAATCTGGCTTTAAAATGAACTTATATACACTTAGTAAATGACCACCAGTAACCTGTCTTCTGGAGTCCTGGTATGGCACTGTAGGATGAGCATTGGACTGCTAACTACAAGGTTGTTGGTTCAAACCCACCAGCCACTCCTTGGAAACCCTATGCAGGGTTGCTATGAGTCAGGATTCAACAAGGGCACTTAACAACAATGGTCTGTCCTCTATTTCTTCTGTTATTGAGGATATTAGTACAAGACAATTTTAAAGTAAGCAATTATATATTTTTTAAAGCTTTTTCAAATGTAAATATCTACATCCAAATGAATATATGTAATGCTGCTGTTGTTAAGCACTGTTGAGTTGGTTCTCACTCATAGTGCCCATGAATGTGGTTTCTAAGGAGTGGCTAGCAGTTTGAATCACCTGACCTTGCAGTTTAAACTGACCTTGAGGTTCAGTGCATTAATCATCAGCACGACGCCACTGTTAAACTGCCCTTATCCTACTGATATCTGAAGGTAAAACAAAATGCTTGTGGAGTTCTTTGAAGCGTCTTTTGTAATATTCAGTTTAGTCAACCTTGAGTGGTATGGATACTTATTGTAGGCTCATCCCGTTACATTAAGAGCTAGTCACAGGACCCTTCTGTTTCCTGTTTGATGACAATAAGGACGCCTGGGCCCTTCGCCCAGGTATAAGCATATAAGGGACTACTCTCAAAGTTAAAGCATCTTAGATTTGCCACTTTTTTGAGAATGAAAGTTAAAAGTATTTCTGCTGCTTTCTGAATATTTCTGAGTAAGTCACACAGGAATCCAAACAATCCCAATTACACCCAAAAAAGCAGTATGTGTAATTATTTAAGAGTTCCCTTGGGAATTTTGTTGTTGTTGTTAAGTGTCATTGAGTTGACTCCGACCCATAGTGACCCTGTATAGGGTTTCCAAGGAGCAGCTGGTGAGCTTGAACTGCCAACCTTGCAGTTCAAACGGCTTTGCAGTCTGGAGTATTAACCCACCGCACCATCCTAGTATTGTTGTTGTTGTGAAGTGCCGTCACGTCGGTCCAACCCATAGCAACTCTGTATAGGGTTTCCGAGGAGCGACTGGTGAGCTTGAACTGCTGACCTCACAGTTCACAAACAGCTTTGCAGTTTGGTGCATTAACTCACAGCGCCACACCAGGACTCCTTCCCTAGTATTATAATACCCTAGTATTAGTATACTAGCGTAGTGGTTACGAATCGGGCTGCGAACCTTAAAGTCAACGGTCCGAAACTACCAGCTGCTCCGCGGGCGAAAGATGAGGCTTTCTACTCCCGTAAAGATTTACACCCTCGGAAACCCTGTACAGGGTCGCTATGGGTCGGAACCGACTCGACGGCACTTAACAACAACAACATAATACCCTAGTATTAGGCATCCATTAAGTAAGATAAAAGTATCAGAGAAAATTAAGAGATATTCTTAATTTTCTCTGATACTTTTAGAGAACTAAAAGAAAAAGTTGTCTTTCCTTTCATTTACCCTGAATGAGCCCCTAACTGTACACTATTATCCTGACTCCAGATGACGATGAACATTCTGCTTTTTAGGTGACCAGGAAAACAGATCCTCAGTCCCTTACAATATCATTTCTCAAACTCAGAGCTATGTGTTCTACTGGACTACTTACTCAGTGCTTTACCTACTGGAGGCACACAAAACTATAGGATAAACTGGACATCTTCCTGAAGCTTCAGTTTTACACAATGGACATTCGAAATTGGGGAAAGTATTTTCACTTGTTCTGTAGAACTTGTAATTCCTCCCTGGCCACCATCATTACTACAGAAAATACAATTTCATAAGAAATGCACACTATTAACCTAGTCAGTCTCAAGTCTTGTCACTTTTATAGCCAATTTATTTAAGGTATTTATTTTTAGAGATCAATATGGGAGCTTCTCTGTTGACTTCTAAAAATATTCTTGATAAAATTGTTTTTATGTTCATCAGTAATTTTAGGATGAGGAAGTTGGTCATACGAGGGGGCTTTAAAAAGTTCATAGAAAAATTCCATTATCTTTTAATTAGATTTTTTTCACACATTTTTGAAGCCCCCTTGTATATTCTTAAATGATCTCCAAGGCCTGTTCTTCAAATTTAAAAGTACCCATGTAGGAGCTGGAAATAAAAAAAAAAAAAAGAAAGAAACAAAAAACATGTTTTATTTTTTGCTAGATGTCCTTAAAGATTCAGGTGTTAGGGTATGAGTCTCCAAAGAATTATATAACTCTAAAGAATTTAGTATCAAAATAGTTTTTCCTACTACTCAGTAGAGTTACGATAGAGAATACTTGCTCATATGCAAACTGTCATTTAGGGTTTGCTTAAGTTTCAGATTTAAGCATTAAATTGCTCTTTAAGAAACAGAAGTCCAAGGAAACAAATGACTCACCTGGAATTATATGTGTGATATGATACACAAGAATAAGCAAATGTTTCTACCTACTTGCAATTACTAGAAAATATCAAGTTTTTCAACTCTAAATATTGTTAATGTTTATTATACAGGTCAGATACTACTAAACTCGATAAATACTAATTACAGTATTCTGCCTAATTTTGTAGACAGAGAAGCGAAATGTTCTTTGCAAGAATTCCTACCAAATATAAATAAAAATGTAGAATATAAAAAAAAAGAATACAAAAAAAAATTCCTTTCAACTAAAATGTGATGTTTTACATTTGGATTCACTTGACTACATCTGTTTAAACATATCTGGCATTGGGTAGGGAGAGTGGGGTGGAAATATAAATGATTACTTGTTTCCTGCCTCAAAGGTCCACCTAATTCCTCCAATCTACCCCTCATCCAAAGTACAGTACTGAGACGGTGATTTGATGTTTGACTTTTGATAACTGGTTGTATAGCCCAGGAGGTTAACACGTGCAGTGCAGGAAGTGAGAGGACAAGGGGAAGCAGAGATGCGAGAGGTCAGGTCTATCAACTGAGTAGTAGAATGGGACCACCTCCAACTTGTGGCAGATGTGGAAGGAAGGTTTACTACAGTCCCCTGAATTCCTAGGCTAGAGCGCAAGGTAGAGGAACACACACATTTATGTTGGTGGCAAGATGGAAGGATAGCACTAGAGTTTTAAACTGGGAAGCATGGAGATACACACACACACATACAGATGGGGGGGGGGGAGAAGAGAATTACTGAAAATAAAATTTGATTCATTAAGCTTTATTATCTACTCCATACAAGATTCTGTGCTTCGGTGATGAGAAGACATGAACGTGAGAAAATGTGACAGCTTGGAAAACACATGGATAGAAGGATTTTCTGAGTTTTGACACATCACCCATGTACACTCTCACCCACAGGCACATGCAGACACATCCATGCTTAAAGTCTGGCTTCCTTCCTTGACCCTTGTCAGCGACCCCCACCCCCACCCCCATTTTTCTGCCTCTGCTGTGGTAGTCTGTACCAGACAGTCTGTAGTTTTTGTTCTGTTTTGTTTTTCCAAACTCAAGACTCCTCTCTTTCCTTTTTGTAGGCTGAATCTCTACCACATGGAAGCCCAGACATGAAGACTGAGCACTTACTTTATCCTAGCTTGCTGTGTCTGGTTCTTCGGCTGTAGTGCAACAGACCTTATTGCTCTTAGGAGAACATAAGCTTCTTGAGGTAAGGGGCTGTCTTATTTCTCAGGCAAAAAACATCAGAGTAAAGACTCTATTGTCAACACACATGGATCCTCAATAATTAAATAGATAACTTAATAAAACCAATAGACTTTTTTTATTTTTAGGTCTTGAGAACTTTATTTTTGATCACTCTGGGAGGAAACCAGGCGAAACTAGAAAAGGCAGACTCACAGAAAAAGGGAAAGTGAAATTAGTAAAATGGGAAACAGCAGCAAACAAAACTCTTAGAGAAACCACAGGGAGTCAATCCAACTTGAACTTAAGATACTAAAGTTATAAGCACTTCCTCTTAAGGAATTTTCTGATTTATCTCAGTTTCTAAGGACTGCTAAAAAAAGAGAAAAGCATGAAATTATGCTGATAACCAATACAGGAAGCAGGTGGATGCCAGATGCTACAACACTTCTAGGAGTTTCATGAAAAATACGTATAAACGCTTTTGACCTCCTTTATTTCCTAAGGTCAGAAAGAATGTAGCTCAAAGGGAGCAGGAAACTTGGGCATCAAGCTAGTGTCTGCACTGAGGGCTATAGGTCTTTTAGTCAACTTGCTTCTCAGGTACTTTAGTTTCCTTCTCTGTAAAAGGACAACTCAGCCTGATGATCTCAGACGCCCTCCTACCGCTAACAAAACTGTAAGTCCAATTCTCTTAGGGTCTAAATGATTTAGAAGTAACACTAAATAAATGGCTATTATTAACATTATCAAGCACTTCATGCATGCTACTGAAATAATACAAAACATTTAATTTCTGCATTAACCCAGAAAGTAATGCTGTCATTTTACAGATAAAATACCAAATTTTAGAGATGTTAAGTACTTTTTCAAAGGTTACATAAGTCAAAAGTGGTGAATTCACTCCAAGGCTGTGTTGTTGACCTCTACACTGTCTGCCTCTCTGACCTACCTCAGAGAATGCTGGACTGGGGGTACAGCTGTCTGGGTTCTCCTGTCCTCATCTGTAAACTCAGGAGGCTGACAGGACAGTGAAGGGGGAAAAGTGGTGGTGGTAGGGGGAGAGCGGGGACTAATTTGTCTTTTCACATATAAATATGCTAGAAAACCTAAGTGGGGCAGGGAGGAATTTACTTACAAGTGAACTGAATGAAGATTAAAGAAACAAAATGAGGGAGTCAGGTGAACATAAATTTCTATTCTCTCAGTTAGTATTCACATAGATCCTGAGAGGTTTTTCAGACCATAAAGCGGAAGTTTAGAAATGCTAACAGACTTGGTATAAACCAAGATTTTAGTACTCTTTCTACTAAGCAGCTGCTTTCCTTAGAAATTAAAAAATAGCTATTTAGAAGAATTCAGACTTATGGCCTAGGCCTTCAGTTTCTCAATTCTAATTTCTCTTTTTAAAGCACAAGGTTAGATTTCATTCCATTAAATAATACTTTGGAGAGTTTTTGTGAACATTTTAAATTTAAACATTTATTAAGGCAAAAAGATACATAATATTCATAGTCAGGATTCAATATTCTTTTATTTTCTTCTTCCTCCTGTCCAAACTTACCAGGACGTCTCCCTCAAGAAAACCTCCATGAAGCATCCACTGATGAATGCCACCCAGAGCAGTGTCCTTTCTTACGTGCCACCTGGACTCTCACACATTGGGACACTCTGTCAGTTACAATCTGTCGGCCACCACTGACCACAGCCTCTGGACTCTCGAACCCTTTATCCTTATGTGTACAATTTCACGTGAGGCCAAGACCGTCTCCTATGGGCCTTTCATATCCCCCACCAATGTTCAACACAATTGTCAGTCCCACAAATTTCCAGCTCCTGATGCACTGTGAGACTGACAATATATGCTAAAATATTACTTGTTTAAACTACACTTCTCCAACCAGGTACTAGCCATACAGAACACTGTTATTTGTAATAGTTGAAAATAATTCTCTTAAACCTGGATCACCAATTTTCAAAGAAAACAATCCACATCAAGCCTATAGTCGACATACCTTAACACTTCGGGAATGAAAATTTTACTGCCTCTAGGTCATAGTATCAGTATGCATCAAAGGTAGCAAATAGTAATTTTCAGGTGACATGGCAAAGCAATGATTTATCTTTTCCTGTTAGTTACCCACAGGTGACTCTTACACTTCTAACCCTGAATTCAATGTACTTATTACTTTCTGGCTACTTCTAGAATGCCAAGATGGCTAGAGTCCCACAGAATGCCACTACAGTCATAGCATTTCTTATTTTCCTCATCCTTTCCCACTTCATCAAAAACTTGTTGCTGTTTCCACCCTCAGAGTCTTTTTAGGGGGCTAATGTGTTAATTCATAATTATGGCTCATGGCAGCCAGTGGAGAATCAGTCATAGTTTTACTAGAGATCTCTTATAGATGTAGTGTTGGAAGTTCAAGCCCACTCACGGGTACCTTGGAAGAAAGGCTTGGTGATGTAGTTCTGAAAACCCAGTGACTGAATCTGAAACACACAGGGTTGCCATGAGTAGGACCTGACTTGACAGCAACTTTTTTTTTTTTTTTTTAATATTTAGATCCAGTCCTATTAAGTCAGCTGATAAAATGATCCATGTTAGCCCCTGACGCTCATGGCTCCATGAAACGTAATATTATCTTGTTTTCTGCCTTCTTTACAGATTTTTCCCTCACCCTGCTGGTCCTCCTTCTTATTGTTCTTGGCAGGTAATGTGTAGAATCCTTCATATCTTAGCCCTAAGACCTCGGTTCTTCATTCATAGGACAGGAGGCGTCTGAGAAAAAACTGATCAATTAAGTCAACTTTTATTTAGGCGTCAGTATCATAAGACATTCCCAGTCAACAACTTGAGAACACTAGTACTTAGAGAAATACAGCAATGGACACACATAACTGTTCAGTAATCACTAAGTACTTTAAACTTTAAAAACAGTTGTGGTGGGGAGGAAGAAGGGGAGGCTCAGTAGGCTCTATGAAAGGGTCATAACAACAATCAAATAGCATTGAAATTCAAAATAGCAGCCCAAGACTTCTTGTTCTGACAATACTCAAAGTAAGACTAAGATTTTCTTTCCTATCATTTTTCAGCCAGCAAGTAATACTTTTATTTTTATTATGACATCAGCAATATCCAAGGAATATCTAAAGATATCTTATAAGGATACTGGCTTATTTCTGGATAATTCAATTAAATAATATTAGTGAAAATATCCCCTCTGAAGGAGATCAATTTAATAAAAATTGTCACTATTTTTGGCTGGTATAGGATATGTCTGATGGGTCCCATTTAATGTTAGTGAAAGAAACCATTTTAACATTTTAAGTACAAGAATTTAAAAATAATTCCTATACAGTACTTCTAAATAAGCAGTCAACTTAAACCACACTACAAAATAATGTTCACGTTGGAAGCTAAATACCTTATATGAAACCAGACTCCCCAATTATTTTAATATTGGAAATAATTAGGGCTAATTATAAATTATATACAAATCATAGAAAATGGCAAAAGTTTCTCAAAACAAAATTTTATAGGAAAAATAAGGGAGAGGGCTGGAACTTTCAATAAAACTATTTCATAAATATTATAACGGAACTTTAATAGTGTTGGCTTCAGGGACTAAGCCTTTTTTAAAAAAAAATCAGTAGTCAATTCCTCAATTACTTGAAGTGTAAACCAGCAGTCAAGTACAGGTCATTGTAAAGATCAAAGGAAACATTAAATGAGAATTCTGGTTACACTGTCACTTCCAGACTCGTGTAGAATATGCATCTTTTTTCAACTGTTTGATTAAAAAAAATTATGGAAAGTGTTAGAACTACAGGTTAAAACCAAACACAGAAGGCAAAGAGTCAATTCACATTGCCTCCTTCTAGAATAAATGTTCCCTATTTCCTGAATTCAATCAGGATTTTCCTATTACTCCATATACCCAAACAGTCATTTACTTTAAAAATAAAATAGCTTCTCCCAAAACTTGGTTTACTTGCTTTTTAACTGCCAAAATCAACACTACAGCTAGCTTTTGGAAGCAAATGAGGTCTAACTATTATCATCTGAAAGCTAGTGATTTGTAGAATTACAATTCTACATGGTTTCAGTTTTCATTTGAAAAAGAAAATATACTTACCATAAATTAAAGGAAATTTAATCTTTTTTTATTGTGCTTTTCTAGGTTTTCCTAATTTTCTATAATGAGTATGTTATTTCACATTAAAACAATCACAAATGAGAGAAGATATATATCTACCTTCCAAAGCAGATTTTCAATAAAAATGGCACAAATGAAAGCCAGATGTTGCTAAACCAAAAAAGAGCTAAGACAGGAGGGCTAGTTTTCCTTTTTTTAAAAATAGTGGTTATCATTCAGCACTCCAGAACACTCCTTAGAAGGAATCCTGGTGAGACTTTCAGACATTGTCTTTCATACTTTGGACATGTTATCAGGAGGGACCAATCCCTGGAGGAGGGCATCATGCTCATTAAAGTAGTTGGTCAGTGAGTTAAAGGAGGACCCTCAACAAGATGGACTGGTACAGTGGCTGTAACATAAGAAAGGGTGTGAGGATGATGCAGCACCAGACAGTGTTTTGTCTCCTTGTATATAGTGTCACTGTGAGTCAAAACCGACTCAATGGCACCTAATAACATAAAATACTCCTAAGCCTCAATTTCCTTATCTGGAAAATGAAGATGCTATCTATGTGTCTTATAAGATTTTATAGAGGAGTTAGGGCAAGATGACGTAGTAGGCAGATACAGTGAACAGACTCTGCAAGAAAGACCTGGGAGAACAAGTGAAATAGATCCAGATGGTGGTCCTGGAACCTGAGCTTCAGAAAATAGGACAGAGAGGCTGACCGAGTGATGACTGGAAGAGAAAACTGAACAGGAACAGTGAGAGAAAAAACCAGGTGGCTATCAGCTGACTTGCAGCAGCTCGGCCATCTTGGAGAATTTTTAAGTGGTTGCCGATACACTGGCTTACAGGTTGCAGGTGGGAGCCAAAGGGGTTGCATTCCTCCCCTGGTTCTCCGGCCCTCCTGGTAGCCAGGGCATGGCCAGTCCCATTTTTATCCCAACCACAGCAGCCAGTGGTACCCCAGTGGCACCCCTCCTGCACAGCTTCCGCCTGGGATCCTTTAGGAGGCTCATGATGCGGCCCTGAACTTTGCTACATAACCAGCAAACTGAGAGCTATGTTCAGACTTCCTTCCAGCCTCTATCACATCCACCAGGAGACAGGTAGTGAGTGCCAGAGAACGCACTAACATACATTCATTCATTCAATGTAAATACAATGACAACACAATGTCTCAGAAAAAAACAATTTCAGCTGACATGAGGAAACAAGACAGGGTGCCTCAAACAAGTGACCAAAATACAGAGTCAGAATATAATATCAGCAATGGAATCAGAACTACTTGATAAGGAATTTAAAAGCACGCTACTTAGGTGCCTTCCAAGAATTGAGAGGAAAATCGATGAAAACAAGAAGAACTTAGAAAAATAATATAAGAACAAATGAGAAAATTAAAAAATTGTAATCCATACAAAACAGCAATTAGAATGCCAAAAGAGCAGCCCTAAGACTTCAGAAGTAGGTAGCACATTGAGAGGGCAAAGTAAAATTCAATCAATGGAAGACTGAATCAGTAAGCTTTAAGACAAAGCTCTCAGTACTCAGAGAGGAACAATTAGAAAAAAGAATTTAAAAATCTGAAGGGAAAAAAAAAATCTGAAGAAAGCCTAAGATTTATGTGGGACACTACCAAGAGGAACACCTTACATGTGATTGGAATTCCAGAATAGGAAGAAATAAATAAAACCACAGAGAAATTGTAAAAGAGTTGCTGAAATAAAACTTTACTAACATCATGAAAAACAAGAAGATAGCCATTCAGAAGTTAAAGGAACTCTAAACAGGATAGATCCCAGAAGAAAATCACCAAGACAAATTACAATCAAACGTTTCAAAATCAGGGATGAAGAAAAATATCTGAGAGTAGCTTGAAAGAAAGAAAAAAAAAAGTTATACTTAGCAACAGAGAACTAATAAGACTAAACCTACAGAAACCATGCAGGCAAAAAGACAATGGGATGACACCTATATAAAACTCTACAAGAAAAAAACTGTCAACCACGAATCATATACCCAGTAAAACTGTCCATCAAATATGAAGACTAAACTAGGACATTTCCAGATAAACAGAAATTAAAAGTATTTGCAAAAACCAGACCAACCTTACAAAAAATAATAAAGGGAGTTCTTTGGACAGAGAATTAACATACAACAACCTGAGACTAACATACATGACAATATCACCCTAGTCCTAATCATGGACTCCTGGTGTGGCGCCGTAGGATCAGCAATGGACAGCTAACCACAAGGTCAGCAGTTCAAACCCACCAGCTGCTCCTCAGAAACCCTATACAGGGTTGCTATGAGTAGGAATCGACTCAATGGCACTTAACAATAACAACAAAAATGAAGTCCTAGGCCCTGCCTAGACCTAGCTATAGTCCTAACCCTAACTCCTCATCCCCACTCAGTAATCCACTCCCCTTACCCACCAAAAACATATGTGAAAGATAAAGATTATAACACCTCTAATGGTAGTGGTGGTCATGGTGTGCTATGGAGCTGATTCACCATGGCGACGGTCCAACTCATTGCGACCCTGCATAGGTTTTCCTAGGTGATAAATCTTTATGGGAGCAGAAACCGTCATCTTTCTCCAGAGGAATGTCTGGTAGTTTGAATTGCTGACCTTGAGGTTAGCAGCCCAACTATGAGGTTCGTAACCACTATGCTACCAGAACACCTCGAAAGGTCTGAGTTATTATCACTGGTGGTAAGTATCTATGTGCACAGTGATTTCAGAAAAACACCAAACCAAGAAAAAAAACTAGTTACCTTTGGGTTAAAATATCTACACGACTGTGGTTGGGAGCCTCCAAATAGGGCTATGCGATAGTCATGTTTCTTTCTTCTAGGCCTTGTTCCTTCTACCAGTTCTTCTCGATCCTCTGGCGATAATAGGTGATACCGCATTCCACCTGCAGAAAAATACAGAACTTTAAGTTCTTTCTTTAAAAAGAAACAACACAGTTATAACAGTGCATTCATTTCTGTAACTTACTTTCATCATTCCTCTATAAAATTTCAGGAAAGAATGAGGGAGAAGTGAAAGGAGAAATGTTTAAGAACCTAGTTCTAGCCAATTTATTTCCACAATCACTATGGATTTTAAGACTGTCCCACCCACTTACCCGGCTTGTCAAGCAACAGCTGCCAAAATGATAATTATTTGAAATGCAGATCTTCTAACTCAGGAGTTTTCAATCTCAACTGTAGATTAGAATCACATGCTACGGGTGTGATTTGAAACTATTTATCTACATCTGGGTACTGCCACAGACCAATTAAATCATCATTTTTGGAAGTAGACTCAGACACTGGTGTTGTACCCACTGCCTTTGAGTCCACTATGACTCACAGATGCTAGTGGACCGACTAGAACTGCCCCATATGGTTACTAATGCTGCAAATCTTTTATGGAAGCCGACTGTCTCATCTTTCTCCCACAGAGCAGGTGGTGAGTTTCAACCGCTGACCTTTAGGTTAGCTGCACAGCACTTCAACCACAGTGCCACCAGGGTTCCTTTTGGTAAAGAGCTTCTTAAATTATTGTTAAAAAAATCTGCAGCTTCACATGAGCAGCCATCTAAGGTGCAACTATTGGTATCTCTGTGTGTGGAATAAAGAGTAATGAGAACTGAAGATGCCTGGAATCAATTAGTCCAACACATTCATGGAACAAGTGAACATCAGTCACCATGACTCTGAGACCAACTGCTCTGAAAGGGATCACATTAGAAGGTCCCAGATAGAGTAGCAGAAAATGTAGAACAAAACTCAGAATTATTAAAAAAAAAAAAAAGACAATTTACTGGTCAGAAAGAGACTGTGGAGGAACCTGAGACTTGGCCCTCGACCACTCTTCTGGTCTAGAAAGGAATTCACCTTCATGGTTCCATTTTCAACAAGCAGTTAGATAGGTATGTAGTGGGGACAACACTAATAACGTATGCTTACCCTGGAATGGAGTGCTGGTGTGGCACTATGGGTTAATGCGCCAGACTGCTAAGCTGCTTGAACTGCAAGGTTGGCGGTTCAAGCTCACCAGTTGCTCCTCGGAAACCCTATACAGGGTTGCCATGGTTCAGAACCGACTCGATGCAATTTAACAATAACAACAACAACCACCACAGAATGGTCAATCATTTGAACATTTTCTCAAGGACAAAGTTGAGAAGGGATGGGAAGGAGGTAGAATGGAAATAGGAACCACAGGGAGGATGTTGGATAACTGCTGTTGCATGGAGGGGAGTGTAATTATTGAGATGGAATTAAGTGTATGATTTGTTGAATGTGAAACTGACGAAACTGTCTGTAAATTCAATTCACAATAAAAAGTAAAAAAACAAGACAAAAAAAAAAACAACAAAAAAAACAAAAAACAGAACAGTGCAGCTGTAACATCAATTTGGGAGCTTGTCAGAAGTGCTGAATCACAGACCCTAACCTAAATGAATCAGAATTTTTATTTTAAACAAAATTCCAAGGTAATTCAGATGCACACAGAACTTTGAGAAGCATAACTTAGATGGTTCTAAAATGCAACGAGGATTCAGAGCTATGAATATATGTATAAATACCTTATACATAAGTGTGTGTATACATACACCTGTACATATATATGCATATGTTTGTGTATGTGCAGACTATCAGACTAGTTCTGGAAGGATAAATAAGATAATAATGGCAACTTCTAAGAGAAAAGAATAAGGGGTAGCAAACATGTGCTGTTTTATGTAATTTTAAACTGTGTATGATGTACTGGTCTGCAAACTTTTTCACACACTAGGAGACTTTCAGAAATAATCTCCCACTATAAAATAACTGTAAATGCTAGAAAAAAATAAAACATACATCCTTTTAAATGCAAAACTAAGATCCCAAGATATCAAAGTACAAAAAATAAAGAGTCCTGGTTTGGTGTTGTAGGAAAAGCATTGGACTTAAAACCAAACCCCCGAATGGTAAGCATAAGAAAGCCCTGTACTCTGAGGGCCTTGCATAATGCTGGAAATGATGACACTGTTCCTACTGGCTCTCTGAGAGAGGAGAGATAAGATTTTGGACCTGTGTGAGCTAATGATTTAGAACCAAGATCTCTGCTAAAAGCTTTATCACCTGGATTGGTTGTACTTTTAATGATGAAGGCTAAGAAAAAAACTTCCTGATGGCAAAGGGAGAAACAGTAACTTGTCTGTTCAATCTCAGCTCCATATAGAGATTAAGTCTCCATCCTTTAAATATTTGTAATGACAGCCTTGCCTTCATGTAAAGTTGAAGTCGAAAACCCTACCTCCACACCAGGATACTGCAAGGCAAGCAGTTAATCCAAACTAGTCCTGGAATGTTGTGCACTGGGGTACTTGGCAGAAACAAAGACTGTTCTGACCTGAGCAACATAGACCGCAACTCAAAATTGAAATTTACAAGATATATCCTAAATGAAACCACCAGGAGTAAGTCAAGGAGTGTAGTGATTACAAGTCGGGCTGCTAATCTCAAGGTTAGTAGTTCGAAATTACCAGCTGTTTTGTAGGAGAAAGATGAGGCTTTCTGCTCCTGTAAAGATTCATAGCCTTGGAAACCCTATACAGGATTACTGTGATTTGGAACCAACTCTATGGCACACAACCAACTAACCAACCAACTAAGGAATAGGTGAATAGAATCAACAAATAGAGGATTTGGTTTTCAAGACTTCAGATATTGATATTATCCAACACTGAGAAAAAATAACTATTTTAAAGTTTAAAGGAATAAGAGAATTGAAAACATAAGGGGAAAAAAGACCATCAGAAATAAGCAAGCACTTGGGAAAAAATTAATATTAAAAACTCAAAGAAGAGGCTATGAGGGATCTATTAACACCAATACGGAAGAACCAGGATTGGACTGCGTTCTTTGGACCTGGAGGTTCCTACACTGTGACACTCCTAGATCCAGGGGAAGATTGATGCCAAGGCATCTGGAGATCTCTAAGGAATACTGGGCTCACAGACAATGACCTTTCCCTAGAGCCAACAAAGATAAGTCTTCCCCGAGAGCTGGCACTCTGAAGTTGGACTTGGAGCCTCATAAACTGCTCTCAAAGGAACAGAAAGGTGACCCAACAGAATAAAGAAATTATCGAACAATTTCATTAATATCAGAAGCATGATAAATTTTTCTGAAGACAATTCAAAAGTGGTTGCAACAGTACATCGTCAGGGAGCTGCCAGACATTCAAAATGCATTCAGAAGAGGACGTGGAACTAGAGATATCATTGCTGACATTAGCTGGATCTTGGCTAAGAGCAGAGAATACCAGAAAAATGTTTACTTATGTTTTAATGACTATGCAAAGGCATTTAGCCGTGTGGTTCATAATAAATTATCAATAACATGCAAAAACAGGTATTCCAGAATACTTAACTGTACTCATAAGGAAGCTGTACATATACCAAGAAGTATTGGTTCGAACAGAATACGAGGATACTGAATGGTTTAAAATCAGGAAAGGTGTGCACCAGCCAGGGTTGTATCCTTTCACTATATTTATTCAGTTCATATGCTGAGCAAATAATCTACAAAGCTGGACTATATGAAGAATGGGATATCAGGACTGGAAGACAACTCATTAACAACCCATGATATGCAGATGACACAACCTTGCCTGCAAAAAGGGAACATAACTTGAAGTGCTTGCTGATGAAGATAAAAGACTACAGCCTTCAGTATGATTACAGGTCAATGTAAAGAAAACAAAACTTCTCACAACTGGACCAATAAACAACATCATGGTAAACAAACAAAATACTGAAACTGTCGAAGATTTCATTTTACTTGGAACCACAATCAACACTCATGGATGTAACAGTCAAGGAATCAAATGGCATATTGCATTGGACAAATCTACTACAAAAGTCCTTTTGGAAGTGTTAAAGACCAAAGATGTCACTTTGAGAACTAAGGTGTGCCTGACTCAAGCCATGGAATTTTCAATTGCTTCACATGCATGTGAAAGTTGTACAACAAACAAGACCAGAGAAGAATAGATGCATTTGATTTATGTTGTTGATGAAGAATATAGATTATACCATGAACTGAAAGAAGAACTAGCAAATCTGTTTTGAAAACAGTACAGACGAATAGGTTCGTAGAAGCGATTACGGTGAGACTTCGTCTCTTGTACTTTGGACATGTTATCAGTAGGCACCAGTCCCTGGAGAAGGTCAGCAAAAAAAAGAGGGAAGACCCTTAACAAGATGGATTGCAGTGGCTGCAACAATGGGCTCAAACATGAAAATTTTTAAGGGTGGCCAACAGAAATTAAAGGAATTTGTAATAACCAGTTCAACTTTTAAAAAAATATTAAAGGGTGTTCTTTGGACTGAGATGCAACAACAATAGACAACAACCTGAGATTACCATACATGAGAACACCACCTGGAACTCAATCCAGATACAGGGTTATATGGTCCTGTGGGCTAATGTGCAGGACTGTAAAATCGGTTTGAACCACAAAGTCAGCAGTTCAAGCTCACCAGCTGCTCACTGAAAACCCTATACAAGGTTGCTATGGGTCAGAAACCCACTTGACGACATTTAACAACAACAACAACAACAACAACAACAATAAAAGTAAAACAAACCTGTAAGACTGAAAATAGGGAACCAGGGAAATCGATTTATAATGAAATCAACTACAAAGCAAAAAGAGGGAATAATATAGGTACAGAGCTTCTAAATGGTAAGTCAAGTAGATTTCAAGACAAAACAGACTTTCTACATGGGAAAAATTAATAAATTACAGGGTGCCTCAAAGAAAATTAATATACATGCACATCAAAATAAAAAAGAGGAAAACCAGAAAGGTTTAGTGAACATTAACACACAGAAATGAAAATGAAAAAAAAAACCCATACACAAAGTGAACTCAGGACAGAAAGTTATATGGAACAAAGAAACCAGCAGCACTATAAAGTAACACACAGCAAAATGAAAGCAATCAATTCATACGTATCAATAAATACACTGAATGTTAGTGGGTTAAAGGCATCAGTAAAGAGACAGAGTAGAAAAAACAGGATCCTTCATATGCTGTCTACAGGGAAAAATCAAAAAGATGGAGACAGCCTAAATGCCCATCAACAGAGGAAGGCTTAAACAAACGTTGGTATATACACATCAGAATACTATGCAACATTAAAGAATGATGATTAAGCCGCAAAACAACTCACAACATGGATGAACTGGAGGACATTATGCTTAGAAGGGCAGACTGCATGAGACCACTGCTGTAAAAAGTTTAGAGAAGATTTTTCTTAATAAGAGAGACTAATCTAAGATGATTACAGTGGGCAGACACATGGTGACATGGATGACAGTAGTGGAGACACAGGGGGGCAGTGCAATAGTTAAGAGTGATTAGATGTAAACACTGCTAACTATTGGTACATGGAGGAACTGCAATCATTATAGTAACACAAAGTAAGCACTTTGTTGAATGAAAATTGATACTCTGTTCTATAAACCATAACTCAATTCTCAATAAAAAAAGCTTAAAAAAAAGAAAAAGGAAGTCATAGTACACTACTGGTGGCGTAGCGGAGGTTGTGGTGTGGTCTTGGAGTCGGTTCCGAATCATAGCACCCTGCATAGGGTTTCCAAGGCTGTAAATCTTTACGGGAGCAGAAAGTGTCTCATTTTTCTCCTGCAGAACGGCTGGTAGTTTCGAACTGCTGACCTTGAGGTGAGCAGCTAACTCATAACCACTATGCTACCCCTACTAGCTTAAATAAAATGAAAAGGAAACACCAGAAACAAAAGTTTGTAAAAGTTATTGTAAAGTTGTTAAGTGGAGTCAGTTCTGACTTATAATGACCCTATTTAGGGTTTTCAAGGAGCAGTTGGTGGGTTTAAACTGCTGACATTCCTGTTAGCATTCTAGTGCTTATCTTATAGCACCACAAGAGAAAGCACACATAATTTTTGTATCTCATCATACACATCCTTATAAAATAAGACTCTTCCAGCTGTACAACTGAGAACACCCATGAATCAAGTATCTAGAAGAGCAAAGGCTTGAATAGTTCTTCCTGGTTACTTAGTCTGATCCATTCTAAAGTATTTTAAGCTCATGAATAACAGGCTACATGATGACGTTATGAAAGGATACTGTCAACTTACTTATCACCATCTTAAGGCATTCAGGATTGTCTTGAATCAGTGGTTCAGCTTGTACTGTTTTACTCAAGAAGTTCTTTGATATAAGCGGAAACCTGACTTTAGCAAGGATATCAACCATAAATGGCTGGCGATTAGGTTCATCGTATTTCAACCACCTGACTGCAGCATCATAAACCTAAGGAGGAAAAACAGCATAGTTAAGTCCATGGATAGCAGCAACATTTCCACTTACCTATGTTCACTCTTACACGGCAGGGAGAGAACCACATAAAGAAAACATTCACTCATTCCTCATATAGTATTCAGACACTTCCCTATACTTCAGAATAAATTATACATTGCTCTAGTGATTCTTCTAAGTAATTTTTAAATAATTAATCACTACTACCTAAATTTCATTACTGAGAAGGCATTGAATTTGTGACTATCATTTTTAAATTAAAAAAAAGAAAGAGAAAATACACCTTATTTTTGGAAGGAGATCTGATGTAAATTTGCACTGAAAAAATCTATTGGTCAATGATAATTTTAATATATGCTCATTGTTGTTGTTGTTAAGTGCCATCGAGTCATGCTCATTGGTACCAGCAAAATATGTTAATTTTCCAAGGCAGTTCACACCAGTAGATATGAAGACCACACATTAATGTTATTTCTATCTTTTATTTCTGAATCATGAATTGAAAGATATATCTGCATTACAAATACTTTAAGATATAAAAACTCTATAATTAAACAGTAAATCACAGGACAAAGTCTTCCAAAATAACACTGCTGTTGTTGTTGTTAAGTGCCATAGAGTAGTATGGGTACTGACCCATAGTGATCCTACATAGGGTTTCCAAGGAGCAGCTGGTGAACTTGAATCGCAGGCCTCCCGGTTCAAGCCGACTTTGCAGTCCAGTGCATTAACCAACAGCACCACACCAGGGCTCCAAATAATATTATAGCATTCATTTAATTGTACTGAACAATTCCAAGTTCATTAACATGATATGATTTACAAATGATTAAACACATTAAAAACATTTTCTCATAAATATTCTACAATACACTCATACATACATGAGCTGGTTAAAGAAGTTAATTATGGAGAGGTAATAATGAGTCCCCAGATCTAATTTCCTATGAGTTTAGTTTATTTTTATAGAGACTTGTCCCTGATCTATTTGTTAAATAAACTTATTTTAGAATAGTTTTAAATGTCCACCACTGTCTGTCAGTTTGTCATACTGTAGTGGCTTGTGTGTTGCAGTTATGCTGAAAGCTGTACCATCAGAATATGAAATACCAGCTGGGTCATACATGGTGGATAGGTTTCAGCGAAGCTTCCAGACCAAGACAGAATAAGAAGAAAGAGAGGTGGACCACTTTTGAAAGGTTAACTACTGAAAACCTTATGTACAGCAATGGAACATTGTCTGATACAGTGCTGGAAGGTGAGCCCATCAGGTTTGGGAAACAGTCAAAATACATAACTAGGGAAGAGCTGCCTCCTCAAACTAGAGTTGACCTTAATGATGTTAACTAGAGTAAAGCTTTCCAGACCTTCATTTGCTGTTTTGTTGTTGTTAAGTGCCGTCGAGTCAATTCTGATCCATAGTGACCCTGTATAGGGTTTCTGAGGTGCAGCTGGTAAGCTTGAACCGCTGACCTTGTGGTTCAAACGACTTTTCAGTCCAGTGCATTAACCCACAGTGCCACACCAGGACTCCATTTGTTGATGTGGCAAAACTCAAAATAGGAAGCTGCTGCAGGCATTTATTAAGAACCAGAACATAGTAACATGGAACGCATGAAGTATGAATCTAGGAAAATTGGAAGTTGTCAAAAATGAAATGGAACGCATAAAGATTCATATACTAGGTATGGTGGTGGTGGTTATGTGTCGTGGAGTCAGTTCTAACTTAGAGCGACCCTGTACAGGGTTTCCAAAGCTATAAATCTTTATGGGAGCAGAAAGCCTCATCTTTCTCCTATGGAACAGCTGGTAGTTTCAATTGTCAAAAAAAGTATTTCAAATCTTGAAGTACAGTGCTATCTGTGATAGTAAAATATCCACATGCCTACAAGGAAGACCTGGAGTCCTAGTGTGGCACTGTAGGATAAGCACTGGACCGCAATGTCAGTTTGAACTGTAAGGTTGGCAGTACAAATTCACCATTCACTCCTTGGAAAACCTAAACAGAGTCGCTATGAGTTGGAACAGACTCAACTGCACTTAACAACACAGAAGACCAGTTAATATCACTATTATTCAAATTTCGCACCAACCACTAAAGCCAAAGATAATGAAATTGAAAAATCTCACTAACTTCTTGAGTATGAAATTGATCAAACATTCAATGAAGATGCAGTGACAGTTACTGGAGATTGGCAAGTGAAAGTTGGAAACATAGAGGAAGGATCAGTAGTTAGAAAACATGGCCTTGGTAATAGAAATGGAGATCAAGAACCAATTTAATGCATTAGACACTAATGACTGTAGATCAGAGGGTCTGTGGGATGAAATCTAGAACATCATACATGAAGAAAGCAAAAAGTCATGAAAAATACAGGAAACAAAGAAAGGAACAAAATGGGTATCAGAAGAGAGAATAAACTTGCTCTTGAACATAGAGAAGCTGAAGTGATAGAAATAATAAAAGGGTTGAACAGAAAATTTCAAAAGGCAGTTCAAGAAAACAAAGTCAAGTGTTCTAATGAAATGTGTAAAGACCTGGAGTTAGAAAACCAAAAGGGAAGAACACACTCAGCATTTCTCAGGCTGGAAGAAATGAAGAAAAACTCAAGCCTCAGGTTGCTGTACTGAAGGATCCTACAGGAAAAATTTTGAATGACAAAGGAAGCATCAAAAGAGAATGGAAGGAATATACAGTCACTGTACCATAAAGAATTGGTCAATGTTCAACTATTTCAAGAGGCACCATATGGTCTAGAACTGACGGTAGGCAGAAGTCTTTCACTGAATGCAATGGAGAAAAAACAAGGCTACAGGAATTAATGAATACCAATTGAGATGTTTCAACAAACTACTGCAGTGCTAGAGGTGCTTACTCATCGTGCCAAGAAATTTGGAAGACAGCTACTTGGTGAACTGACTGAAAGAAATTCTTATTTGTGTCCATTCCAAACAAAGGTGACCTAACAGAATATGAAAATCATCAAACAATATCACTGATAGCACATACAAGTAAATTTTTGCTGATGATAACTCAAAAAATGGTTCAGTAGTACATTGACAGTGAACTGCCAGAAATTTAGCTGGACTGAGAAGAGGATGTGCAACTAGGGATATTATTGCTGCTGTCATACGGATCTTGGCTGAAGAAAAGAGTAACTGAAAGATGTTTACTTGTGCGTTCTTGACTATGCAAAGGCTTTCAACTTTGTGGATCATAACAAACTATGGGAAGATAACACTGTGAAGAATGGGTATTTCAAAACACTTAAGGAGCTCTGGTAGCGTAGTGGTTACGAATCGGGCTGCGAACCTTAATGTCAGCGGTTCGAAACTACCAGCTGCTCCGCGGGAGAAAGATGAGGCTTTCTACTCCCGTAAAGATTTACACCCTTGGAAACCCTGTACAGGGTCGCTATGGGTCGGACCCGACTCGATGGCACTTAACAACAACAACAACACTTGTGCTCATGAGGAACCTGTACATAGATCAAGAGGCAGTTGTTGAAACAGAACAAGGGGATTTTAAACACAGTTTAAAATCAGGAAAACTATGTATCAGGGTTGTATCCTTTCACCATACTTGTTTAATCTGTACACTGAGCAAATAATCAAGAAGCTGGATTATATGAAGGAGAATTTGGCATCAGGATTGGAGGAAGCCTCATTAACAACCTGTGACGTGCAGATGATACAACTTTGCTTGATATACTTGCTGATAAAAAGACCAAAGACAACAGCCATCAGTATGGATTGCACAGCAATATAAAGAAAACAAAAATCTTCACAAACTGACTAATGAATAACATGATAAATGTAGGAAAGACTTCATTTTGCTTGGATCCACAATTAGCAATCCTGGAAGCAGCCACGAACAAATCAAAAGATGCACCGCACTAGGCAAATCTGAAGCACAAGTCATCTTTAAAGAGTTCAAGAGTAAAGACATCAGTTTGAGCACTAAGGGACGCCTGTCGATAGTCATGGAATTTTCAAGGGCGTCCTATGAAAGTGAAAGTTGGAAAATGAATAAGGGAGATCACAGAAGAACTGAAGCACCTGAAATATGGTGTTGGAGAAGAACATTAAAATACCACTGTCTGCCAAAAGAACACACAAATCTGTGTTGGAAAAAGTACAGCTAGAATGTTCCTTAGAAGGCAGGTTGGTGAGACTTCGTCTCTCATGCTTCAGATACGTTATCAGGAAGGAACTGGAAAAGGATGTCAAGCTTGGTAAAGTGGAGAGTCAGCAAAAAAGAGGAAAACCCTCCAACGAGATGGACTGGCACAGTGACATCAGCAATGGGCTCAAACATAACAACTGTGAGAATGGTGCAGGACCGGGCAGTGTTTTGTTCTGTTCTGCATGGGGTCACTATGAGTCAGAACCGACTGGGCAGTATCTAATAACAACAACATATAAAGTGGTGAAGTCTTAAAATTCTCATCTCATTTTATCAAGGGTACATGCCATCAACATGACTTATCTCTGATGGTGTTAATTATCCTTGACCATGTGGCTGAGACAGTGTTTGTTTGGTTTCTTCAGTCTAAAGTTATCCTTTTCCTCTCTTTCTATACTGCAAATAAGACAGTTTTGATTATAGAACCAAGTTTTGTTTTTTTCTTTTTCTGTGGAGTCATAACTTCCAGTTCCAAACTACTAAGTTTTAAACTGATACTCTGAGCTGTGAGGCACACTGGTGTTAAAGTGCCATCGAGTCGGTTCCAACTCACAGTGACCCTGTATAGAGTTTGTGAGGAGCAGCTGGTGAACTTCAGCCGCTGATCTTGCAGTTCAAATCTACCTTGCTGTCCGGTGCATTAACCCACAGTGCCACAGCAGTACTTTGAACATGGCATGATAACTTTTTATCATTAAAACAAAAGAAACTCAAAGCATCTGATCATATACATGCAGCAGTTTCTGGGCGGTATAAGCAGTTAAACACTGGGTTACTAGTCAAAAGATAGATGGTTTGAACTGCTTAAAGGTCCTGGTATGGTGCTGTAGTAAAAGCACTTGATTGCTAACCAGCCATTCCTTGGAAACCTTATATAGCAGGGATGTTGTTGTTGTTATGTGATGTCAAGTAGATTCTGACCCACAGTGACCCTGTATAAGGGTTCCAAGGAGCCGCTGGTGAGTCTGAACCACTGACCTTGCACCCACAGTGCCATACCAGGACTCCATAGCAGGGATGGGGAACCTTTTTTCTGTCAAGTTTATAACATCAATCATGGACCATACAAAATTATCAATTTGAAAATTAGCCAGGTACACTCGGAAACCCTGTACAGGGTCGCTATGGGTCGGAACCGACTCGACGGCACTCAACAACAACAACAACATTTGGTAAAAAATTTAATTAACTCACCCTAATGTAATGGCTGGAGTCCTGGTGTGGCGCTGTGGGTTAATGCGCTGGACTGCAAAGTTGTTTGAATTGCAAGGTCAGCGGTTCAAGCTCACCAGTCACTCCTTGGAAACCCTATATAGGGTCGCTATGGGTCAAAATCAACTCGACGGCACTTAACAACAACAACGTGATGGCTGGAACTGTGGTTGTCTTGGTGGGCCAGACCAAATGGTTTCTCAAGCCTTCTATGGCCCTCATGCCAGATATTCCCCACTTCAGCTATACAGGGTTGCTGTGAGTTGGAACTGATTCAAGGGCACTTAACAACAACAAAGCAACTCAGAAGAGCTTGTGCTCTGCATCAGAACAGTCACAGCCTTGGACACCCTATAGAACAGTCTACTCTACACAATAGGCTTACCATGACATGGAACTGACTCAATGGCAACTAAAAATAACAAGTAGTTTTATATTTCTGCTGTAGTGAACCACCACAAACTTAGCAGCTTAAAACAGTAAAACACTCTTATCTTACGGTTTTGAAAATTAAGTTGTTAACAGGTTGTGCCTCTCTGGAGGTTCTAGGGGAGAATCCTTTTTTTTTTTTTTTCCAGTTTCTAGTGGCTGCTTGCATTCTTTGGCATATAGTCCCATGTCCCATCTTCAAAGCCATCGACAGTCGGTCTAGTATTTCTCATACTGCATCACTCTGACACTGACTCTTCTGCATCCCTCACCCATATTACAATGGGCCCAACCAGACCATCTCCCCATCCCAAGATCCTTAACTAGATCACACCTGCAAAATCCCTTTTGCCATGTAAGATAACATACTGACAGGTTCTAGGGATTAGGGTTTATGGGACATCTTTGGTGGAGACTTTATTATGATACCAAGGTACCCAACAGAGTTTTGTTTTTACCAAGTGGCCTCTCAAGCACCCAAGGCTTATTATTCTTCCTATGAAACAGATATTGGAATTCCCTCTTTAGTGTAATATACAAATTCTGTTCTAATGTGACTCCCTTCTTTGTCTTGTGCTGAAATATGAGGTGTAAGAGGTCAGTCAGGACATTTTTTACCAAGGAGAATGTGGGGAGGCAGTGTAATCACCTGATCTTCTGCTCTCACAGTCAGAGTGTCCTGGTTGAGGAGGTGTGTTACTCGCTTAACATCAAGCTGTAGAAACTCATCAGTTTTATAAACTTCAGTGAAATGCTGATGAATAAAGTCATCTGCAGTTGCTTTCAATTCAGGACAGTCTAGACACTCTGCTAGAACACTTATACCTAAACACAGAAAGAAAATAAAGGAATAGAAAATAGCTTTAAAAAAAAACCAAACAAACCAAAAAACATACCTTGAAGATAAAGGATGATTTCAGAAAAATTAGACTGACTGAATTTCAGAAATCTGATCAAGGCTGACAAGAACAGTTTTACTATTACTTTTTGTTGTTGTTGTTTTTTCACATCTGATTGCATTTATGAAAACTTCCAGCACAAAGCTGAATCGTAAGTTTCCCTATAAAAAATATTTTTTGTAGGTTTCTGACACAATGAATAAAGTATTCTATTTCTATTTTTAAAAAGTTGTTTTTTTAAAAAAACCACCAAGAACCGGTATCAAAAACACCAAGATGTTTCCAGCATCTGTCATAGCTGTATATTTTTTTTTCTCCAGTAACTTGTTAATTTAGTAAATCATATTAGCACATTTCTTAATAACTTCTACCTCATCAAGAACTTTTCTTTTTAAAAATATATTCATTGCAGGTTTTCATTTGCTATATTTTTATTTATTTTTAAAGTGTTTTTAAAAATCAGTGGTTCTAAGTGAAACTGACCTGAAGTTTTTGCATGCACATGTGGACATGTTCTTTGTCAATGTTGGCATCATGGTAACACTACTCTTATAGAAGGAGCTTGTAAGTTTTCTATCCAAATCCATATATATATATATACACACACACACACACACACACACACACACACACACACACACACATATATATATATATACATATATCTCCTGTAGCTTGATTTTCAATGCCTCTTTTAAGGTGTTTTTCTAAGTAACATTCCAGTTAAATCTCTAAGTGTACGGAATTTGTTGTTGTAATTGTTAAGTGCTCTTAAGCAGGTTCCGACTCACAGCCACCCTGCATAAGGTTTCCAAGGAGCAGCTGGTGGGCTTGATCATTCGACCTCAAGTCAGCAGTAGAGTACAGAATAGGGCGGGGGAGACAATTATCCTTTTGTGCTTTGTTTCTGGTTTTACTGCACTACAATCAGAGAATGTAGCCTCTGTCTCTTCTCTTTTAGATACTCAAGATTTTCTGTGGCTACTGATCAGTATTTATAAACACTCAAAAGATATATGAAAACACCTCTTCCTTTCTTTGCCATCGTGTGAGTGCTGCTATGTTCCATCGTCACTATTTCTTCTCATAAGACTTTCAGGATCCAGAGATTCCGGACCAAGAAACAAAAGCAGACTCCTCCCATTCCCAATGGATTCGAATGAGAACTGGTCATAAAATCAGATACACTCCAAGAGAAAGCACTGGAGAAGAACCAAGCCGGGTCTCTAAGGAATGGCCCATGTTCTTTAAGGAGTGGCACATGTTCACTAAGGAGTGGCCCATGTTCTCTAAGGGGTAGCCCATGTTCTTTAAGGAGTGACACATGTTCTCTAAGGAGTGGCCCATGTTCACTAAGGAGTGGCCCATGTTCTTTAAGGAGTGGTACATGTTCTTTAAGGAGTGGCACATGTTCACTAAGGAGCAGCACATGTGATGGTGCAGCACATAATAGACTCAGGCCCTAGCACCCTACCATAGCAAGTTCAATTTTGCTAAGATTTGATCAATTGAACATGTTTTACAAAACTTCTGGTTTCTCCCTTTATTTTTATGCTTCTGCATTTAAAGAGGTTGGCTAATAAATATGTGAGACCTACGGTTTGAAAAAAAAAAAAAGATATAAAAACAATTAGCATTTTTGATTACTGGGCAAACATTCTCTGATATCTACCTATCTAAAGGAGTCTTGGTGTGGCGCAGTGCGCTAATGCATCAGAAAGCAAAGTTGTGTTAACTGCAAGGTCGGCAGTTCAAGCTCACCAACTCTTTGGAAACTGTATACAGGGTCACTATTGGTTGGAATTCACTGGATGGCACTTAACAACAAAGCTTCTGCTATTCTAACCCTTATACTTTTCCCAAGCTTCATTTTTGAGACTTCTGGATAACTCTATGGGTTACTATATAAAATATATTATAGCGTTTTAAGAAATTCCTCTTCTGTTTAATCCAGAAAAAGCCTCCATTTTGCTTGTACCTAAGAAGCCTAAGTACACCCCTTCTCAATCAGTGTAGCACTTCCTACCAGACTTTTCTCAGAAGGGATCTAGGTCACTATACATTGTGTCCTTGAAGAAGGTCAGATCAATGCTATCTTGGACTACAATACTTTTTTCCTCTTCCTATCCCTGGAGGTGTAGTGGGCTCCTAACCACAGGTCAGCAGTTTGAAGGTCACCTGCCGCTCCTAGGGAGAAAATGAGGGTTTCTGTTCCCATAAACATTTACAGCCTCAGAAATCCTACGCAGGGTCGATATGAATTGGAACTGTCACAACAGATACACAATCATCACCATCATCATTTGCAAAAGGTGCCCTGGTGGCACAGTGTATCAAACATTGGACTGCTAATCTCAAGATTACGGGTTCAAACCCACTAGCTAGCTACTTCATGGGAGACAGATGAGGCTGTCTAGTCCTGTAAAGATTTACTGTCTTTGAAACCCTATGCTATTGTTCTTAGTTGCTGTAGAAATCGACTCCGACTCATAGCAACCCTGTATAGGGTTTCTGGAGAATGACTGGTGGGTTTGAACTGCCGACCTTGCAGATCAGTGTTTATCCTACAGTGCCCCACCCGGATGCCCTGAAGCCTAGGGAGCAGTTCTCGTCTGTCCTATACGGTTGCTATGAGTCAGAATGAACTGAATGGCAGGGTTTTTTGTTTACTTGTTTTGTTTTTAGTATCTGCAAACTTTGTACTACTGTCTTCTAATCTGTTGCAGATAAAAAGCATTACCACCAGATTCTCTTTCTTTTGTAACTAATCCGTTTTATCAATTACTTATTGCTGCAAGGGAAAATAACAAACTATCATTTCTCAAAATTCTATTGGTCAGGTGAGTGGTTTTTTCAGCGTGGACTGCATAGCCGATCACTAGTCAGCTAGTTGCTCAGCTGGGGCTGAATGTTATAAAATGGTCTCACTCACATAACTGGTAACTCATGTATCTGGGCATGCTGGTTAGTCCAAGAGGCCTCAGCAGGGATAGCTCAAGTGTGCCTTCATTGGTCTCTAACATTCTTTTCAAGAGCAGCAAAGGAGGGTAAGCTGCAGCATACAAGTACTATTCAAGCCTATGATGATGTCAATTTGCTAATGCCTGATGGAGTCCTGGTGTGGCACTGTGGATTAATGCTCCAGACTGCAAAGCCATGTGAATCACAAGGTCAGCGGTTCAAGCTCACCAGCTGCTCCTCGGAAACCCTATATAGGGTCCTTATGAGTCAGAATCGACTTGATGGCACTTAACAACCACAACAATGGTTTAGTGCGGATGTCCTGGTGTGGCACTGTTGGTTAATGCACCAGACTGCAAAGCTGTCTGAACTGCAAGGTTGGCGGTTCAAACTCACCAAGCTGCTCCTCGGAAACCCTATAAAGGTTGCTATGGGTTGGATTTGACTTGATGGCACTTAACAACAACAACGGTGCAGTGCAGTGGTTAATGACCTGGACACTGAAGTCAGTTTGAACAGCAAGGTCAGTGGTTCAAGTTTACCAGGTACTCCTCAGAAACCCTATACAGGGTTGCTATGGGTTGGAACCAACTTGACAGCACTTAACAGTAACAATGGGCTAACCAAGTCATATGGCAAAGCCCATATTGTTGTTGAACCTGAAGCACTGACCTTGCAGTCCAGCACATTAACCCACAGAGGAGAAAACCAACTTCCCTCTTTACAGGAGGAACTAAGGGGTAAACACACAGGACGAAAAGCATTTGTCATCATTTTTTGGTAATGTACCATATACCTCTTCTCTTTGAGAGTTTATACATGCCCTTTTTTCCTAATTAATATTTTAGTGTCGTAAAATATCTGTAACATAACATTTACTACTAGTGACATTTAGACACTGACAGTGTTGGCCTACCATTCCCACTATTTAGTTCCACGACATTTTCAGCATCCCAAATGTAAGTTCTTTCTTGACCTTTAGAAGCAAAAAAATACCAGTAGGATATATCCAGAAGAGGGGTATAATAGTTTATTGATCAGCCCTAGTACTCAGGATAACTTAGTTTTTTAAAGCTTAAGTTCTTTTCTAAACTTATGAGACCCTTTGATAATGGTTTTCCCTCTCTGTTCCTTTTGAAATTTGTACTCTACACTAGTGACCCTGTCTTCCTAGTCTTTCTAAGTCTGGAAACTCCACAGCAACCTTTCCTCTGTCAGTGAGCCTGCTGGTATTGATATATTGTTGGAAAAACTTCCATCACGGACAAACAGACGGGTGGTGAGTAGACAGACTAGGAAGAAAAGCCTGGAAATCTTATTTGAAAAAAAAAAAAAAAAATCAGCCAATGAAACTTTATGGGTCATGACAGAATAGATCATTTGCTTTGGAAACATCAGGAGAGATCAAGCACTAGAGAATATCCTATTTGGTGAAGCAGAGGGATAACGAGGGTAGGGGCTGGCACAACAGCTGCATATGATTCCCACAAGCTGGTGATGGTAAGGACGACACAGGACCAGACAATGCTGCCTTTTCTTGATGCGGGTGCCGTGACTGGCGTGTCCTTGATGGCAACTAACAACAACAATATTCCTTCTATGCCTTTTATCTTTCCAATCATGGTTTCATTTCTGCACATTACTGTTTTGTATCATAAAGTAGTCTCCTGTTTGATCTTCTTTAGAAAAAAATTTTAGGTGTATCCTTTCTACTTTTCAATTAAATTGAATTTTAAAACTAGAAAAATCAAGGTTCCGCCCCCTTTTTCTACTTTCAAGTTCCTTTATACTTTTTACATTACATTTGTCTACAAGAACCATTTGTTTTGGTTGTTTAAATTGGTTTTCCCTCCCTGAAACTACTGGATTTCCTTTAAGTTTATATGACCTTTGCCCAATTCCATAAGCTGCCCTAGGTTCCTTTAGCACTTTTGGAAATCCGATTGTTATGGTCTGTTGGACAACAGAACATTAGCAGGCAGTGAAACCTAAGATAGAGTTCTTCTCTAACTAGCTCCCAAGGAGAGCCACTCCCTGGGCTCAAGAGAAAGCAGATAGATGCAGTTCCCCTGGGAACTAAATGATGATGCCATCCTCAGCTGGCGGGACCACTATCTTCACCCACAGTTTAGCCAGGTTTTAGGCTACTGGGCAATCCTTCCTCCCAGCTTTGTAAACAATAATGACAGAAGCTTTTCCCAGGTAAAAATACTAACTGTTCTCCTCAGAAGTCCAAACCCTATGTGTGTTTGGCACCAACTCACTCCAGCTGCTTTTTACCTCCCTACTTCAACTGTTTTTCTTTCTAGTTAAATCAAATAAGAAATTTAGAGCTAGGAAATTATAAAAGTACACTCAAACCATCATCTTCCAAGATTTTCCTTAATTACCTTTTTATAAAACATCTTATAAGATTATTTGTTTATAAAGGGGAAACAAACTTAAATTTCAGGAATACAGAATTGTATTGATGAAGAGAACCCAAACTATGGTATAGAAAGATGGGGCGACTCATCCTAGCTGTCTCTGTTGCCTAGGTAAGATTGGGGGGCTAGTCTACTATGTCCTTATCTAAGGATATTCTCAATAGATAGACTTGTGGCTAGCTTTATAAAAATGTCATCAGTATATACATCTGCATAGCTGCTCACTTTCCTGCTTCTATCCAGTCCAATCCTTTTTCTGGATACAAGGAAAACCTCATTCATATCCCTTTGCCTGGCTGGCTTTACCACCACCACCAGTTGCCATCAAGTTGATTCCAACTCATCGTGTCCCCATATGCATCAATGTCAATGTAAAATTCCAAAGCATTTTCAATGGCTGATTTTTTTGACAGTGATTACCAGGCTTTTCTTCCCAGGTACTTCTGGGTGGACTACAGTATTATTTGAATTCTAATTTCAGCTTCTCCACATAATAGCTATGTGACCTCAAGCAAGCTGCATAATCTGTTTCCACATTTGTCAAGTGGAGATGACGTGTCTAGTAGGATAAAGCGAGATATCTAGTACAGACTTGGGCATATCCTAACTCCTAAGTGCTTCAATAATAGTAAACATTCATATTGAGGTTCTCATATGCCACACTGCCACCAAATGCAATCCTTACTCCTTATCCTGTGGTTGTAGGTGCTGTCAAATGGGTTTGAACTCAATAGTGACCATATGCACAGCAGAATTAATACCACCTCATAACCCTTCCCATGTGTGAGCCCACTGCTGAGCCACCGTGTCAATCCATCTCCGGGAGGTGCTTCCTCTTTTTGCTGACCCTCTACCTCCTTACTCTAGATATGAGGGAGCTTCAAAAAGTTCATGTAAAAATTGAATTATGGGATAATGGAGTTTCCCCACAAACTTTCTGAAGCCCTTTTGTACATGAAAATTCACTATTCAAGTAATTTTATTTTCTGGAAACTGTTGACAAAGTATGAGATGGGCTGGTTGCTGCCCAGGTTAATATGTCCCTCCCCAAACTCCTCTTAAAATTCATTACTAAAAGGTTCTAGTGGATAATGTCATTAAGGTTAATAAATGAGGATCCTTATAACTAGTTAAATACAAACATGATTTCTTACCAAGACAATTTGATGCATCAACTTGTTCTTTCAAAAAATCAACACACATTTTCTTCACAGGTTCAATCTGGTACTGGTTTGCTGCATCTAACAAAGACTGTACATTGTTGCTATTCACAGAAATCCTGCAAATTAAAGTGGCTATTAATTTCTCACAACTTATTTTTTCCCCCACGATTTAAATGGAATTATCATAGAATATATTCGACTAGCACTTGAAATTATACAAAAAATTACAAGTTTTGGTTCCTACAATTAGTATGGTATCGAATTTTCAAAACCCTCCGTGTCCTTGTAGTTTTTTATTCTCAAGAATTTGAAGCATGTCAGTTACAACAATGCTTTTTCACATTAGATGCCAACCATATTTCTCTAAAACAGAAATGATCCTTCTTAACTCACCTAGCAGTATAAGCAAATTCCACAAGTTGTTCAATAATGTCAGGTTCAGCATCTTTGAGTTCTACTTCAAAGGACTTTGATTCAAGCATGTTAGCTAAAATGAAAAGAACCATAAATGGCATCAGTATTACAACTAGTTGCACTGTGGAGCCACAGCATTTCAGGCCATGTTAAATTTGGAGAACAACAGATAAACTTTTCTGGAAGAAAAGACACTAGAAAGCCAAATATTCCTACAATAAATGAAAATTCACTCCCTACACCTGAGAATGTGCCTTAAATGAAGAATATGTAAGGACTTAATATACTGTTGTGTCCGCTATCAAGTAGATTGGTGACTGAGAGTAAAACAGCCCGTAGGTTTTGCAGGCTTTCATCTTTAGGGATTTAGACTACCAGTTCTTTCTCCTGCAGCCACCACTGCGTGGGTTCAAATCGCTGACCTTTTTCAGTTAACAGCAAAGTGCTTAATCACTGTGCCACCAAGGTCCCGTCTCAAAAAATAAAATAAAAGCTTAAGAGTCATAAAACTAGAATTAGCTTTTCCCTATTTCATAAAATACTAGCGTTCTGTTTTTATTTTAACTAGACAGAAAGTACAACATTTTATAATAATAAAAGCATAAATACATCAAAAACAAAAATCACATATATGTATCTAACAAATGAGGAATCAAAAACTGAAGGGAGAAATAGAAAAAGTAATACTAATACTTGTAGACTTCAATACTTCACTTTCGATAATGGATAACATTGATCATTTTTCTAATGTTGAACCATCCTTGCATCCCTGATATGACTCCCACTTGATCATGATGTATTATTTTTTTGATGTGCTGCTGTTTTCTGTTGGCTAGGATTTTGTTGAGAATTTTTGCATCTATGTTCATGAGTGATATTGGTCTATAATTTTCTTTCTTAGTGATGTCCTCCACTGGTTTTTGTATGAGGAAATTTTCCATCCTCCTCTATTTTCTGGAATAATTTGAGTAGAATTGGTGACAGCTTTTCCCTGAAAGTTTGGTAGAACTCACCAGTGAAGCCATCTGGGCCTGGACTGTTTTTCGTTGGGAGTTTTTTGAAGACCTGATCAATTTCTACTTTTGTTATGGGTCTATTCAGGTTTTCTGCTTCACTCTGTGTAAGTTTAGGTAGGTTGTGTTTATCTAAAAATGTATCCATCTCTTCTAAGTTTTCAAATTTGTTGGAGTACAACTCTTCACAGTATTCTGTTATTATCCTTTTGATTTTCTTTGGTTCTGTTGTGACATTGCCCATGTGGTTTCTAATGCATGTTGTTTGTGTCTTCTGTTTTCTTTTGTTAGGTTTGCCAATGGTCTGTCAATTTTGTTAATCCTTTCACAGAACCAGCTTCTTGTTCTGCTGATTCTTTCTATAGTTTTTTTGTTTTGTTTTGTTTTCTATCTCATTTATTTCTGCTCTAATCTTTAATATTTCTTTTCTTTTGGTGGCTGTAGATTCCCTTGGTTGATCTGTTTCTAATTGTTGTAGATGCTGTGTTAACGTGTTAATTTTGGTTCTTTCTTCTTTTTGGATGTATGCGTTTACTGCAATAAATTGTCCTCTCAGCACCGCTTTTGCTGTGTCCCAAAGATTTTGTATGTTGTGTTTTCATCTCATTTGTTTCTAGAAACTTTGTGAATTCACGTTTAATTTCTTTTACTACCCAGTCGCTTTTCAGCAGGGTGTTATTCAGTTTCCATGTATTTGACTTTATTTCCTTAGTTTTCCTATTGTTGATTTCTAATTTGATGGCATTGTGGTCTGAGAAGACGCTCTGTAGTAGTTTGATATTTGTAAATTTATGGAGATTTGTTTTGTGACCTAGGACATGGTCTATTCTGGAGACTGCTCCATGTGCACTGGAAAAGAATGTGTACTGTGCTGTTGTTGGGTTGAATGCTCTGTACACATCTATGAGGTCCAGTTGGCTGATTGTGTTGTTTAGTTCTTCTGTCTTTGTCAAATTTCTTTATGGTTGTTCTATCCATTTTTGAAAGGGGTGTTTTAGAATCATCCACTATTATTGTAGATTTGTCTATTTCTTTCTTCAAATCTATTAAAGTTTGCTTTATATATTTTGGAGCTCTTTCATTGGGAGCATAGATATTTATTATGGTTATGTCATCTTGTTCAATTGTTCCTTTAATCATGAGATAATATCTATCTTTATCTATTATGCTGGTTTTTGCCTTAAAGTTTATTTTATCAGAGATTAGTACTGCCACTCCTCTTCGTTTTTTATTGCAATTAGCTTGGTATATTTTTTTTCATCCTTTGACTTTCAAACTGTTTTTGTCTCTGTGTGTTTGATGTGTCTCTTGCAGACAGTATATTGAAGGATCTTGTTTTCTTATCCATTCTGCCACTTTCGGTCTCTTCAGGGGTGCATTTAATCCATTTACATTCAGTGTAATTATCGATAGGTATGGATTAATTGCTGCCATTATGTTTGGTTTTTCTGTGGTGTTGCTGCTTTCTTTGTTCTGTGCCTTCTTTGTTGAGTTCATGCCTTTTGTGTTCTTTCTTTTGAGTTTCCTCATAGTTTTAATGTTTCCATGTTCTTCTTGGCTTTTCATTTTCTTAGTATGTTGTGCAATGTTAATTTTCTTTGAGGAAGACTTATATTATAGTCCATTAACTTTTCTCTCCATTTAGTGCAGTCTATTTTACCCTGTAATCGGCCTGACCTTCTCACCATCTGGATCTCTGGTCCTATGTGTTTACCTTCTTTTACACTGTAATTCTTTTGATCATAGACTGACATCCCAGATTCTTTGAGTTTGTTCTTATAGTTTTGTTCTGTTCCCAACTCTTCCTTCTGTCGATTTAATTCTGGGAGGTGCTGCCATGTATATCAATCTCTGGTTGTTGGCTGTTCTGTTGGTTCTCAGTCCACAAAACTCCCTTTAGGATGTTTTGTAGCACAGGGTTGGCTTTGGCAAAATCCGTTAGCCTCTGTTTATCCTGGAATATTTTGATAACACCATCATATTTGATTGACAGCGTTGCTGGATAAAGGATTCTTTGTTGGCAGTTTTTTCTTTCAGGGTTTTATATATGTCTCCCCATTGCCTTCTTGCTTGCATGGTTTCTGCTGACAAATCCAAGCTTAATCTGATTTGCTTGCTTTTCTAACACTTCTGTTTTCCCTAGCTGCTTTCAGGAGTGTCTCCTTATCTTTGATTTTGGAGAGCTTGATTGTGATAAGTCTTGGTGATTTTTCCTTTGGGGTCTACCCTTCCTGGGGTTTGTTTAGCTTCTTGAATGTTTATCTTTTCACTTTTAAGGATGTTATAGAAATTTTCTTCCAGGAGTTCTTCAACTATTTCCTCTGTGGACTTGTATGATTCATCTTGTTCTAGAATGCCAATAATTCTTAAGTTTTCCTCTTCATGTTGTCCAACATGAATCTTAGACCTTCTTCATATTTTTTTTTTTTCCTTTTTTTCTGTTTGCTCTTCTACCTTAGTGGTATTGAAAGATTTGTCTTCCAGCTCACTGGTTCTGCCTTCCATCTCTTCTGTTATACTCCTTTGCCCTTTCAGAGTATTGTCTATTTCTGATATTCTATTATTGATCATTTGGACCTCTTTCTGTAAGTTTTGAATTACTTCCAATGCTGTATCTAATCTTATTTGATTGTTCCTGTAGTGCTTTCCTGACTTTGTCCTTATTTTTCTCAACTCCATTATAAAGTGTTTTGAAACATTTTATAATCATTTTCCCGAATTCCTTCTCAGGCTTTTCCAAGGCCTGCCCTCCTTCCAGAATGTAGTCCAGGTCTACCTCTAGGTCATTTGTCACAGACATTTTATCTTGTTTCTGGATATGTGCTAATATGATCATCTGCTTTTGCTTCTTGGACATGTTTAGTGTTTATTTGTGACCTTAATACTTAATTGAGTATGTGTTTTGGCATTTTTTATGCTTTCTGATTGCTTCCAGGTAGATGTGATTAGGATGTGGGCTTCCCTTTTCACTCTTCTTATTGCTTAACACAGAGTAACTTTCACAGGTGTTGTCTGCCTCCCTGGTATATGGCAGTTGGTATTGGTTCTTGCCTGGGTTTTGGTGTTTTATAGAGTGTGATTGTAGCTTGACTATATGGCAGCAGTTGCTCTCTCTTCTTGGGTAATATAGGGAGAGAAAGAGTCCCCCAAAAGTAGAAGGTGGAGCATACAAGAGCCAAACAGCATCAACCAAAAAAAAAAGCAACAACAATAATAAAAAGACAAAATTAGACTGAATACTGTAGTTTATAATTGCAGAAAAGGGACAGGAGGGAAAAAAAAAAAAAAAAAAAGAATCTGTAGACTAATATGAGTATGACTTTAAAGTCCTCTCTTCAACCTCTTGCCTTCAAAGCTGCCTGAGAGATTTCAAGATGCCAGTGTTGGTTGTTATGCTATACCTCAGGCTTTAATTTAATTTTCGACCTGTTTTGTTTTTTAACTGTCTTTCCTTCTCTACACCCGTCCTGACCTTTCCCATATTAAAAAAACAAACAAAACAAAAACCAGTTCAGGGCCAGCTTGTGGCCTGAGAGTATCTGTGTGCATGTGTGTTAGAAGAACCCACCAGTAGTGAGGGTGGGGGGTGTCCACTTGCTCAGGCACCCCCCCCCCACCAGAATGGAGATGCACAAACAGTTGTGGGGCCAATGAACAGATAAAAATTTTAAAAAATCAGAACAAAGCAAAACCGACAAACTGTGTTTTCCACCTTTGCTACGAGGTTCCTGTGGCATTTTTCTGTGGTGTTTCTGCTCCCCCACTTGGTCCTGCTGTTTGGTTTCGCCCAAGTTGTTGGCTCAGGGCTGCCGAGCCTAGCAGACTCAAAAGTACGTGATTTCTTACTTTTGCTCCAAGTTCCACTAGCTATAAGCCTTCAAACTTTTAAATATTCCTATCTCTGTGATTTCGAGTTTTGGAGCTCTGCCCTGGATCTGCTTTACCTGGTATTCTGTGGCATTGCTGACAGCGAACTTCACTGCATCTCCTCCCTAGCCACCATCAGGCCCCGTCTCTCAGTAGTATTCTTCTAAACTACTATTAGCAAAGTTATTTTGATATAACTTGAACAAACCTACAAAGTATTTTAATGAAATTAATAATGTAGTTTTTGATAGATAACATCACCATTATTTCCTAATTATTTCATGAATAAAAATCTGATCAAGTCTACAATGACAATTAGATGCAAGTCACCTACAGCTTGCCAAACTCTCACACCTGTTAAAAACCTTGGTAGGTAGCCAATGCATCAAAGAGAAAACTTGAGGCAGGTGAATTATATAAGATAATTAAACTCATAAACAGCACTAAGTAGAAGAACCAGAACTTAAACCCAGTTCTCAACTCCTAATCTAGGGTCTTCCTACAATAGTTGCTGTTACTAAGTGCCATGGAGTCGGTTCTGACTCATAGAAACCCTGTACAGAGTTTCTGAGGCTGTAAATCTTTATGGGAGCAGAAAGCCTCATTTTTCTCCCACAAACAGCTGGTAGTTTCAAACTGCTGACCTTAAGGTTCACAGCCTGATTAGAAACCACTACGCTACAAGAGCTCCTTACCTATGGCAGTAAAGTCTGTGAAAGCCAGACCCTGTACTGCGGTAGCAAACTGTAAAGAGAAGGAATACTCATATATTTCCCACTAAAATGAGCAAATAGAAAATTGGTTAAGTCAAAGGTGGAGAACTTGCCAGACTCAGAAACACAAGGCAATTCTGTTGTGTTCCAGCTCTTACAGGTTCTAAGGCATAGACTGTATATCATTTCTTCCTTCTTTAGTTTAATTTGCTAAATAAAATATAATGTCATGAGATTTATCTGCTCTTTTACCTTTCCATCTGAGGTTACAAATAAAACTTCAAGCATTCATGTAGAAGCCGTATCTCCATCAATAAGGCATTTGGCCCTTAGGTCTAATTAGGAGACATTTTTCCTTTGATCAATCATCTTTAAGACCATTTTTTTTTACCTCTTTATTGTTCTATGGCCATAAGTTCTTTAAGAATGAGGAAAATGGCATGTTTTTGTATAGATCACAAAGGAAAAATAAAGACATGCTTTATCTAAGATACTTACTTGTGAACATTAAGTTAAAAAAATGGCTGGCTGCAGCAAGGACAACGCGATGAGCAGGTATCTTCCTTTCCTGGACCATGAGGATCACATCACACAATGTTTTCTAATCAAAAGAGAAACATACAATTAGAAGTTGTTGTTAAATGCTGTTGAGTCGATTCCAACCCACAGTGACCCTGTATAGCATTTCCAATGAGTAGTTGGTGAGATTGAAATGTCTGCTTTGAACTGCAAGGTCGGCGGTTCAAATTCACCAGCGTCTCCTCGGAAACCCTGTACACAGGGTCATTATGGGTTGGAACCGACTCGATGACACTTACAACAACAACAACCAACTTGTGGTTCAAACTGACCTTGTGGTCTAGTGCATTATCCCATAGCATCACACTAGGACTCCACAAGTAGAGAAGAAACAAAATTAAAAGGGGCTCACTAGGCATAGCTTAGTAATACACATAAAACAAGTGCCTAGCAAATGTTTTCACTCTCTATTTTCTATTTAAATTCAGTATTTTTCCAGCACAGAATTGATATATAAAACATATGTAGGAAGGACTTACAGAGTTATCATGTAGTGTCAAAATCGGGCACTGAATTCAAATAGGCAGAGGGAAAAGGAAAGAAAAGCTCTTTATAATCAGAAAGGAGAGAGAAATAAAAATCTACTTCTTTAGGGAAGCCAAATGTTTTGCTGTTTGACATAAATTCTACAATAAATCCACGGTAAGCTTTTATGTGGGATACTATATGACATAATGATAATGTCCTTGAGGTTTTCAACTTCTGTAATTTTTTCCCCCTCCAACTATCTATCTTTGATAAAATCCCAAGCATACTTTGTATTTCCCAAGAAAGTAGTCTTCCATAGATCTAACTTGAAACAGAAACAGATACCACTCAGAATACATAGAGGGTAGATCAAATGTTTCTTGTGCAGTCTTTCTCTATCTAACACTTCTCTCAAACACACTTATGATAGGAGCTGGATGACGGCCCGGTCAAGTAACCAAGGCTAAAATGACTGTTGAAAGAAGGCAGACCTAAATTAATGCAAATAGTGGAATATTAGAGAAAAAAGTTTTAGGCTTATTGGAATCTTTAAGATGAATTCCAAGGAAAAATAAATGTTCCTTTTGTCAAATGAAATTTCTATTTCTTTGTGGCATTAAATAAATAATATACAAGTTAGGCTCACAGAAAATTGGCTGCCTACAATGTATCAAGAAATATGTTAGGCATTGAAAATACAAAACAAATAACATATTCACAGTGAAAAAAAACTTATCACTGACACATCTAAAAATGGCTTAGTACATCAAGATGATAAGGCACTGTGAACATTTTAAGTATTTTACTAAAACTACTAATGTAGTTTCTGAGAGATACATTACAGCAACATAAATGAGTTTCAGGCCATGGAGAAATACAAATGAGAGAAAACAAAATCCAAGTTATACAGCAGTAATAAAGACCTAGAAATGAACTTAGGGAATCTGAGGGCTCTACTGTGACTCACAACTTGATATATGATAAAGATAGCATTTTTTTTTAATGTGATAGGCAATTACAGAATAGATGGTCCTGGGATGACTAACCATTTTAGGGAAACATTAGATTTTTTGCTCATAATGTGTTCCTTTTTTCTTTGGGGAGGGTAAGTGTCGTCCTTTTCTCCATCCCTCACTTGTACAGCAATGACTAGAGAATGGGCAAGGTCATGGCAGAAGTCACAGAGCCAGGCCTCCTGGTTTACTCTGCTTTCATAAGGTGTCTCCCCAGGTGGGACATAAGCTCAGTGAGGCAGGCTTTATCTCTGTGCTTAGGTCAAAGTCATGGTCTACAATCTGTCTTTACCTTTAATACAAGTATATCTGTCACCTGCAAAACTATTTCTTAATTACTCAGAACCAGTAACGGAAGAGTGTTCCTCACAGCCACATGTGTAGACACTCAAAGTATCACAAAAAAAGAAATTGTGTGGGAAGTTTTAGTACTTGCAAGCTTTGGGGGCCTTTCCAGGAAGAGTTCTTAGGCCTGGGAAGACTGCCTCAAGATAGGCAGGCATTTGAGGCACCTATTGGTGGAACCGAAGACCAGAAGAGTTGTGAGATGAGAAGAACATCATACATGAAGAGAGTGAAAAGTCATTAAGAAGACAAGAAAGGAGGAAAAGGTCAAAATGGATGTCAGAGGAGACTCTGATACTTGCTCTCCAGCGTGTAGAAGCTAAAGCAAATGGAAGAACTGAAGAGGTCCAAGTGCTGAAGAGAAAATTTCAAAGATCAGCTCAAGAAGATAAAACCAAATACTATAATAAAATATGCAAAGATTTAAAATTGGAAAACCAAAAGGGAAGAACACGGTCAGCATTTCTCAAGCTGGGAGAACTGAAGAAAAAATTCAAGCCTCGTTTTTCATTATTGAAGGATTCTCTGGGCATATTATTGAATGATGCAGAGGGCATCAAGAAAAGATGGAAGGAATACACAGTCATTGTACCAAAAGGAAATGGTTAATGTTCAACCATTTTAAGTGGTACCATATGAACAAAAGCTAATGAATGATACTCAGGGAGGAAGTCCAAAGTGCATTGAAAGAATTGGCAAAGAACAAGGCACCAGGAATTGATGGAATAAAAATCGAAATCTTTCAAGAAAGTGAGGAGGCACAAGAGGCACTCACTCATCTCTGCGAAGAAATTTGGAAGACAACTATTTGGCCGACTGATAGGAAGAGATCCATATTTGTGCCCATTCCAAAGAGAGGTGACCCAACAGAATGCGAAATCATCGGACAATCTCTTTGATATCTCAAGTGAGTAAAGTTTTGCTCAAGGTAATACAGAAACACCTACAATCATACATTGACAGAGAACTTCCAGAGGTTCAAGCTGGATTCAGAAAGAGGCTGTGGAACGAGAGATATCATTGCGGATGTCCGATGGATCTTGGCTGAAAGTGGCCAATGTTAGACCCATCTTTTATAGAGACACTACTAAAAAAGTATGGCAATATCCACATTACGAAGGAGTTCCTCTGTTCCTAAGTCTGTCTTTAAGTCAAATTTGTGTGTAAATCAGAAGTTAGATATGGTTTATATCTAATACCACTATTCACATGCTTGTCTTAGTATATACTGTACCATTCTAGACTTAAAAAAATTAAAGAAACACTTCCAGATACACTGAAACATCTTCAACCTACTTACTGATATTAATGTTTTCATGAAAGTGGCAAAACAGCTCCCATTTGTTATTATGAACCACTGTATGTACCACAAACTTTTTTTTTTTTTAACTTTTATTGTGAACTGAGTGATCATTTACATGGGAGAACATCGATTTTACACTCATCCTATCATATTTAATTTCATTGCAATGATTACAATCCCTCTCCATGCATCATCATTCAACAGTATTTGCTTCTATTCCCTCTTTTAATGTACACAAAACTAATTTTTTATTTAATAGACTTTATGGGGCTTGATTCCTAACTATAAGTTGTATGTAACAACCCAGGCACTGTAACTACCTTAAACTTGGAGAAATTCAGCTTTGAATATGCTATAAAACTAAATCGATGCCAATGAAGACAAACCAGGCTGAAGCTGTTGAGGTTCCCTGACTCAAGCATTTAAAGGAACATTTTACCTTTACTCAACTCACAATGAAAAGTTGGGGGTAAAAGGAGTATGTACAACAGGGATGAACCTTAGAAACATTATGCTAAGTGAAAGAAGCCAGATACAAATTTAATATTTTGTATGCATCCATTTATATGAAATATCTAGAATAGGAAAATCCATAGAGATAAAATGAAGATTGTTGGTTGCCAGGGACTAGGATTGGAGCTGGGAGCAGGGGGCTGGGGGCTGGGAAGGAGACTATATGCTTAATGGTTATAGGGTTTCCTTTTGACATAATGAAATATTTTGGAACTAAATAGATGTGGTGTTTGTGTAACATTGTGTTTGTACCAAATGCTATTGAATTATTCATTTTAAAATGGTTGTATATTATGCGAACGTAGAATAAAATAAGAATAATGTCTTCTGGCTGAGAGCAAAACAGAAAAATGAGAGCAGTAAAGAAACCAAGGAAAACAAGCATTTGGACTTCATTAGCCTTTAATTTTAATTCAGATGGAGATCATAAAAGTGGGACACCTTAATTTCTCTCTGGGATTTAATAATGAGAGTTCATAATAGTCTAATTTAGGGGATTTTATGCTGCTATATGGAGTTCTGGTGTGGCGCTGTGGGTTAATGCACCAGAATACAAAGCCATTTGAACTGCAAGGTTGGTGGTTCAAGCTTACCAGCTGCTCCTTGGAAACCCTATACAGGGTCGCTATGGGTCAGAACCGACTCTATGGCACGTAACAACAACAATATTGCTATATGCAGTTGTGGTGTGATGCTGTACGATAAGCACTGGACTGCGTAACACAAGGTTGGCAGTTCAAACCCACCAGCTGCTCCCTGGAAAACCTATGCAGGGTTGCTATGAGTTAGAACCAATTCCATGGCACTTAACAACAACAAAAAGGTTTTAGGAAGATACACAAAAGAATCATTATTGATAGAGGAGGGCAGACACATAAATGCAGAAACAGTACTATCCTGACATACCCAGAAGGAGACAGCCATAACCCATGCTGATACTGGGCTGGGTTAGAGACCAATGGTTGGGGCATGTAGATAGAGCCTCCACTTGTCTTTCATTCCAATATTTCACAATATTCCCAAGAGCATATGGAAAAGTTTCCATCTTTCTTCTACCTCTCCAGTAGAAGACAAATCAATACTAATGAGAAAACGTTTGTATCATTCAATACTGGGAAGATTTGGCATGTTAAAAGGCACACATATTTCAAGTATGTTAAGGATCTCAAGATTGTTGATGTTAAGTGCTGTCTAGTCGGTTCTGAATCATAGCGATCCTATAGAGGGTTTCTGAAGAGTGCTTGGTGAGTTTGAACTTGCAATTAGCAGTCCAGCGCTTATCCTATAGCACCAACCAGGACTCCAAGGATCTCAGGATGTTGTTATTGGTAAGCACCATTGAGTACCTTCTGGCTCATAGCAACCCTCTACGGCATTGTCCCTGGGGGCTAGGGTTGAGAATGAAACGGCCAGCTGGTCTCAAGTGCAGGGAGGTGTGTGTGAACTCCCAAACTTGCAGCGAGTACCCATTTGACCTAGCTTAGATGACTAGTTGACCAGAACTCGAAACAAGGAAGATACAGATGTTTGATAATGAGAACAAGTGCAAATTGCTACAATTCGATGAACTAGACTTTTGCCTATGAATACCGTGACTCAAAAATCCAACCAGAATGGAAGGATTCGTCACATCAATGGACAGTCTTGTTTCCTCAGTGCGCTGGGTTGATTGTTGCTGTTGTTGTTATGTGCCGTGGAGTCAGTTCTGACTCATAGTGACCCTGTACAGGGTTTCCGAGGCTCATCTTTCTCCCATGGAACAGCTGGCAGTTTAGAACTGCTGACTATAAGATTAACAGCCCGATTCGTAACCTCTACGCTACCAGAGCTCTTTACTGAGTTGATAGACATGAGAAATTTAGACATTAGCTATCAAAAATGGGAGGGCCACAAAGGCATGAAGTGGCTGACTTACAAGCTTTCATGAATGTGCTTAGATGCAGAATGAGGGATATGGGAAAGAAAGACAGAGAGCAGAATGAAAAAGAAAACAAGATCCTTTAATATGCTATCTACAAGAGATATATTAAAAAGATGGAGACAGCCTAAATTCTCATCAACAGATGAATGACTAAACAAACTTTGGTATATACACACAATAGAATATTATAGAATGCTGAAGAATAATGGTGAATCTGTGAAACACCTCATAACATGGTTGAACCTGGAGAACATTATACTGAGAGAAATGAGTCAATCACAAAAGGTCAAATATTGTATGAGACCAATGCTGTAAAAAGTTAAGAAACAATTTATGATGGTTATGTGGAGGGGGCAGGTATAATTATTCTTGGGCTAGTGGGTAGACACATGTTAGCTTGTGTGACAGGGCAGGTTAGTAGAGAAGGTGAAAATAGTGGGAGACACAGGGAGGAATGCAGTAGTTAAAGTGAAGAGGTAAATGCTGTTCACTGTTGGCACATGAAGGGGATTGCACCCACACAGAGAAGCAAAGTATATGATATGTTGACTGTAAAACTGATGATCTGCTCTGTAAACCTTCACTCAATTCACAATAAAAAAGTTAAAAAAACAAAAACAACGTGGAATGGCATTTCATTTATCATCCAAAAGAATATCTCAAGATCTACCTTGAAATATAATAATGTTTGAGATAAAATAATACCCATAAGCTTGTAAGAAAGACTAGTTAATACAACTATTATTTAAATTTACACACCAATCACCAGAGCCAGTGATAAAAGAATTCCACCAACTTGTTCAGTTTGAAATTTATCAAACATGCAGTCAAGATGCACTGATAATTACTGAAGATTAGAATGTAAAAGTTGGAAACAAAGAGGAAGGATCAGTAGTCGGAAAATATGGCCATGGTGACAGAAATAACAATGGAGATTGTATGATAGCCTTCTGAAAAAATAATGACTTATTCACTGCTCATACCTTTTTCAACAACACAAGTAGCAACTCTGCCCGTGGACTATACCAGAATACACAGGAATCAAGGTGACGTCTGTGTGAAGAGATGATGGAGAAACTCAGTGTCATCAGTCAAGACAAAGCCAGGGGCCGACTGTGGAACAGAGCATCAACTGCTTAGGAGCAACTTCAGGCTTAAGCTGAAGAAAATTCGAACACGTTCACTAGAGTCAAAATATGATCTTGAGTATATCCCATCTGAGTTTAGAGACAATCTGAAGAACAGATTTGATGCACTGAACCCTACTGACCCAAAAGGAGTTGTGGGATGACATCAAGAGTATCACACAGGAAGAAAGCAAAAGGTCATTAAAATAAGAAAGACAACTGGAAAACAATATGCAAAAGATTGAAACAAGACCTTCACCTCACACTTTATACAAAAACCAACTCAACATGGATTAAGGACCTAAATGTGAATCTCAGAATTATGAAGGCCATCAATGAAAAAATAGGGACAAATGTGAGGGCACTAATTCATGGAATACACAGACTACAAAACATTTTGAAAACCACACAAACAAAAGTAGACAAAATAGATGAGTGGGACATACTAAAAATTATAAACTTATGTGCATCAAAAGACTTTACCAGAAGAGTAAAATGGGAACCCACAGAATGGGAAAAAATCTTTTGCAATGACATATCAGATAAGGGACTCATTTCTAAAATATATAGGAAATTACAACACCTCTAAAAGAAAAAGACAAATAACCCAATTAAAAAGTAGGCACAGGACATGAACAGACACTTCACTAAGGAAGAGA
>NW_006408524.1:30056314-30058901 GCF_000296735.1 Chrysochloris asiatica
GTGAATAATTGTTATCAGGACTGATTGTGAGGGTTGGAAATGTAAAGGTAGACGTTTTATAGCAAGGAGGGGAGTGATTAACTTTTCAGTCTAGGAGGGAAGGTCCCTGGGACCATCAAGGGAGAAGCGCAGAGAGCGGGACCCTACCCAGAGAAGCAGTGCTACCTGAGATTGAGGCAGAGACGATGACGTGGAGCGATGGAGCAGCTGGGGACTTTAGATCCAGAGAGGGAGAGCAACTGTTGAAGATCTTGGGGGTACGGGGGGCAGGCTTGCAGGGTATACCCTTTGGTTGGTGGATGATGCATGGAGGGGATTGTAACCATGGCCATGAGACGATATACGATAGAATTAATGTAAAACTAATGTTCTCCCATGTAAACTATCACATAATTCACAATAAAACAGTTAAGAAAAAAAGATAAGAAAGACAGAAAAGACCAAAGTAGATGTCAGAAGAGATTCTGAAACTTGGTGTTAAACACAGAAACAGTAAAGTGAATGGAATAAATGACAAAGTAGAAGAGTTGAGTAGGATATTTCACAGAACAACTTGAGAAAAATAAGTATTACAATGAACTATGGAAAGACCTGGAGCTAGGAAACCAAAGGGAAGAACAAACTCAGCATTTTTCAAGCTGAAAGAACTAAAGAAAAAATTCAAACCTTCTAGTCTATGCCAAGAAATTTGGAAGACAGCTACCTGCTAAACGAATGGAAGACATTCATATCTGAGCCCATTCCAAACAAAGGTGACCCAACAAAATGCAGCTCCTATTGAACAATACCATTAATATAACAATGAAGTAAATTTTTGCTGAAGATAATTCATAAATGGTTACAGCAGTACATCGACAGAGAGTTGCCAAAGAGGATGTAGAATAAGGAATGTTGCTGACGTCAGATAGATCCTGAATGAAAGCAGAGAATACCATATTCAACTATATGGAGCATAACAAACTACAGCTAACACTACACAGAATGGGAATTCCAGAACACTTAATTGTGCTCAAGCAGAACCTGCACATAGATGAAGAGGCCGTAATTCAAAGAGAACAAGGGGATACTGTGTGGTCTAAAACCAGGAAAGGTGTTCATCAGGGTTATATCTTTTCACTTATTTAATCTGTATGCTGAGCAAATAATCTGAGAAGCTGGACTATATGAAGAAAGCACCAGCAAAATTGGAGGAAGATTCATTAACAACTTATGATATGCAGATGAATCTTGCCTGCTGAAAGGAAAGAGGACTTTGAAGCACTTGCTGACGAATATCAAAGAATACACAGAATGAGTATGGATTACAACTCAATGTAAAGAAAGCAAAACCCTTCACAACTGGGCCAATAAACAACATCATGATAAATGGAGAAGATTGAAGTTGTTAAGGATTTCATTTTCTTGGATCCACATTCAATGTTCATAGAAACAGAAACCACAAAATTAAATAATGTATTGCATTAGGTATATGTGCTGCAAAAGACCTCTTTCAAGTGTTCAAGAGCAAAGATGTCACTTTGAGGACCCAAACCATGGTATTTTCAATCACTAACATGTATGTGAAAACTGGAGAATAAGTAAGAAAGACCTTAGAAGGATCAATGCATTTGAATTATGGTGTTGGCATAGAATATTTAAAGTAGCATGGACCACCAAAAGAACAAACAAATCTGTCTAGAAAGAAGTACAACCAGAACGTTCCTTAGAAACAAGGATGGTGAGACTCTGTCTTATGTACTTTGGACATATTCAAAGGAGGGAGCAGTCCCTGACAAAGGACATCATGCTTGGTAGAGTAGGTCAGTGAAAAAGAGAAAGACGTCCAATGAAATGGACTGACACAGTGGCTACAACAGTAGCCTCAAACATAACAAGCACTGTGAAGGTGGTACAGGACCCAGCAATGTTTAGTGTTGTTGTGATAGGGTCACAACGAGTTGGAACCAACTTGACAGCACCTAACAACAATTCATTTTCCAGCCTGTGTCAATGCTGTCATCTCCTGATATCCTTATAATACATTATTTTTACTTAAAATAAACAAAATAGATTTCTGTTATTTGTAACCAAGAGACCTTTTAGAAATACTGTGGTAATAACAACATCAACAGTATTTGTGTGGTGCTATATATATAATTCATCAAGAGTTTTCACAATTTTTATTTCATTTATTGTCAACATCAGTGAGATAACATAATATCATAGTTGTGAAGATAAGAAGGCAGAAGATTTAAGAAATTATGACTTGCAATATGTAATACAGCTAATGAGGAGAGAGAATTCACATCCAGATCTGTATGATTCTAAAATCATTATTATTGACAATAGTATGCAATTTGTTACAATAATGGGAGAACAAGACTAAAGACAAAACTACCAAAGGATTACACAAAATACAGAATCATGTTTTATGATTTTTCACAATAAAATCTTATAGTATGAAAAAGAAAGTCTAAGAAAGGAGTTTGCTTATTAAATCCTGACACCATTTTCCAGTAATGTAACCTGATACAGGTATAGAATTTATGATGTTTAGGATAGATAATAAATTGTTAAAAGTTTCTTAAATATTAATTATATCAACCAA
>NW_006408524.1:30059114-30060846 GCF_000296735.1 Chrysochloris asiatica
CTTTCTACTCCCGTAAAGATTTACACCCTCGGAAACCCTATACAGGGTTGCTATGGGTCGGAACCGACTCGATGGCACATAACAACAACAACAACAACCCCTAGGGCAAGGCCTCACTACACAAGAGGAACAGTTTTCATAGCAAGGAACAATCTTATTTCCTAGTGTACTGGGGTTGATAGGGATGAGAAATTTAGACACTGGCTCTCAAAAATGGGGTGTGGGTACAAAGACATGAAGCGGCTGGTTTACAAGCTTTCGTGAGTATACTTAGTTGCAGACTGTGAGGAGTAAGGTAGAATCCTCACTGAGTAGTTTCCCTCTTTCCCAGATGGATCTGGATAAAGTGATGGGGGCAGTGGTGACAGGATTTTATGACTCAATTGTAAATAATTGTTAACAGATTTAATTATGATGGTCACAACTGCAATTGTAGAAGATGTGTAGCTAATATTTCATTTCAGGAACAGATGATGCCAGGACCACCAAGAAAGCATGAAGGGAACATAAGATCCCTACCTAGAATAACAGGGACAGAAGAGACGGTGGCTGTGTGCCTGTGGAGAGGAGGCTAGCTGGCAGAATGTGGCCTTTGGACATTTAAATGAATATATATATATTTGTTTTGTTTTGTAAGCGTTTATCAAATATTTTTGCCTTGTACATTTATGAAATATAAGATGTAAAGGGGGAGCCATAGAGAGGAAGTGGGATTAATGCTGTTGCTGGGAGGGGACTATAATCAATGAGATGAAATAAGGTGTATGGCTTGCTGAATGTAGAGCTGATGATCTTATCTGTAAACCTTCACCCAATTCACAATAAAAAGTTAAAAAAAAAAAAAAAATGAGTAGGTCAAGCAGATCCTCTCTCCCGAAGACGCTGAACCACACCGTAGGAATAGTGAGAACTGAATTATAATGAAAGCTGTGTCCTAGAAAATGACTTCTGAGATCTTCGGGGTTGCCCTGATTCTTACCCTTCCCAACTCTTGATCACCTCTCTTCTTGGAGATCCTCACACTCTCCAGATACTACTAGAGTTTAGAGGAAGCACACTGAAACTCACTCTAGAAAGTCCAGGAACATTGCACAGGAAGGAGGCAGCCTCTGCTCTACAAACTCACCATTCGGCCTCCTTGCTGCTGTTACCTGGCAGCTTGTCGGTTGTGGGTTTGAACTGCTAACCTTGCAATGTTTATTCTACAGCAACACACCAGGACTCTGATCTATGCCTACTTATCAGTCCTTTATTTTTCCATCATTCTACTACAATGTTACTTGATAAGATCACCATTTTACAAATCCAGTGGGCACTTAATCTTTTTGGCCTCCCTATAACATTTGCTAAAAGAGTGCTGGAGGCACAGTGGGTTAAGTGTTGAGCTGCTAACCAAAAGGTTGGTGGTTTGAATCCACCAGCTGCTGCTCGGGTAAAAAATATGCTTCCATATTTACAGCCTTTACCAGCAAGAGCTGAACAGAAAATTTCAAAGATCAGCTCGAGAAGATAAAGCCAAATACTATAACAAAATATGCAAAGATTAAGAGTTAGAAAACCAAAAGGGAAGAACACGGTCAGTATTTCTCAAGCTGGGGGAACTGAAGAAAAAATTCAAGCCTTGACTTTCATTATTGAAAGATTCACTGGGCATATTATTGAATGATGCAGAATGCATCAAGAAAAGATGGAAGGAATACACAGAGTCATTGTACCAAAAGGAAATGGTTAA
>NW_006408524.1:30062326-30086317 GCF_000296735.1 Chrysochloris asiatica
GGTAGTGAGGTTGGCCCAGGATTGGACATTGTTTCGTTCTGCTGTGCATGGGGTCGCTATGAGTCGGTTCCGACTCGATGGCTCCTGACAACAACAGCAAGAACAGCAAAGATCAAAAAAGCAGAGGACAACTAATGCTGGCGAGGATGCGGAAAGACTGGGACCCTCCTACATTGTTGGTGGGACTGCAAAATTGTCCTGCCAACCTCTCTGGAAAGCAATATGGCACTTCCTCAGAAGGTTGGAAAAAGAAATACCTTATGATCCATATTTACAGCCTTTGAAACCCAATGGAGCAGTTCTACTTTGTCCTAAAGTACAGGTGGGGACTGTCCAGTCCATGGCTGTATAAGGTCTCGTCCTGCCAAGGCAACCATAGCTCCAGCCGTCACGTTGTTAAGTGCTACTGAATTGGTTCCGACTCATAGTAACCCTGAAAAGGGTTTCCAAGAGTTAATTAAATGTTTAACCAAAGAGCAGGCTAATTTTTAAGTTGATAACTTTGTATAGTTTGTAAAGCAAATTAAAAATTTTAGCAGCAAGTTTCCCCACCCCGATGCAGCAGAAGGTGCTTGTGGCTGTTGCTTTGTTTATAACATTTGATACTCACTTCTTTGCAACTCACTTATGCCTTGTTCTCAACGACATTACTCTCAGTTCTTTGACTTCCTTAATCTCCAGTGCAGTTTTCTTCCTACCCTTTATGTTCATGCTCCACATCATCCTCTGTCCACTTTAATTCTTACTTTGCCTTCATCCTCTATTTCATTATCAACCTTACCTATGGTGGTTCTTTCTGATCCAGGGTGACCCACGTGTGCTGGGTAAAACTGCTCCATACGTTTTAAGGCTGTGACCTTTCAGAAACAAATCACCAGACCTATCCTCTGAAGCGTCTCTGGGTGTGTTTGAAGCACCAACTTTTTGTCAAGTAGTCAAGCACTTAATTGTCTGTGCAACCTAGGGATTTTTATCCCTACGATATCAACTGTTTATTTAATAAATATTTGATCACCTATGTGCTAGATGCTGGCAATATAGTACTAAATAGAACACAGAATCTCTGCCTTCATGGAGCTTAAAGCCTATTTGCAAAGATACATAAATTAAAAAATGATTATTGAATTTATACAGAGTTAAGTACATGAAGGAACAGATCAAAGTACTGCAGTAGGACCTTCAGGGACAGATTCCCTGAGGAATTGCATTTGAAGAGAAAACAGAAGTATGTGTGAATAGGAAGGACAGGGTTTCAAGCACTGGTACAGTATCTGAGGTTCTGTTAGGACATGTGCCTATAGTCAAATGAGAAAGGCAAAAACAGTATGAAATTTAACAGGAGCACTAGTCATATTCTTGACGTTGATGGTGTTACAATAACGTACTGAGCTTTTACAATTTGTACCCTCTTACATGTACAACAAACACATATTCTATGTTTCACTGGAAAACTTACGAATGGATGGAGGAAAACACTCCATAAAATGTTGAGGCTGTGAGCCCCACTTAACCTCTATATTAGATTAAGTACAATGCTACAGAGATGAACTAAATCATGTTATCTGAGATCACAAAACCAGTTAATAGATAGTAATTCAGCTATTTACATTTCACAAAGTGTTGTAAGAATGTTTCTTCATCCTTGTCATCTAGATACATTATCCTGATCCTCAAAGTAATGAGGTCAGAGACGAAATAATAGTGATAACATAAAAAAATCCACTGATGAACACTTGCAGATTAAGTCTTCCCTCATTCATCTGGCTCAGACCAACTCCTATTTTGCCATTTTCCATCAATTACTGTCAACTAAGATGTTTCAAAAAACAGATTCAGTGGTGGAAACACTCACTCATCTGTGCTAAGAAATTTGGAAGACAGCTACCTGGCCAACCAACTGGAAAACATCCATCTCTGTGCCCATTTCAAAGAAAGGCGATCCAACAGATTGTGAAAATTATCAACCAACATCATTAATTCTGCAAGCAAGTACATTTTTTTCCTAAGGCTAATTTAAAAATGATAGCAGCTGTACATCAACAGGGTAATTAATTTCAGTTACTTAATGCAGAGGGTGTGGAATGAGGAATATCACTGTTGATGTCAAATGGATCTTGGCTGAAAACAAAATACCAGAAATATGTATGCTGTGTTTTAATGACTATGAAAATGCATTTGACTGTGTGGATCACAACAAATGATGGGTAATAATCATGAAGAATTGGAAGTTTAATTGTACTCATGCTGACCCTGTACATAAATCAAGAGGCATCATTTGAATAAAACAAGAGGATACTTTGTTGGTAAGTGCCTTTGCAGTTCAGCGCCTTAACCCACAGCACCACACTATATGGTTTAAAGGTGCCTGTCAGGGTTGTATCCTTTTGCCATACTTATTCAATCTGTATACTATGCAAACACTCTGAGAAGCTGGACATATGAACAATACACCATGGGGACTGGAAGATGTGCAGATGACACAACCTTGCTTCCTGAAAGCAAAGAGGGCTTGAAGAACTTACTGAGGCAGATAAAATACATAAATGAAGAAAAAATACATAAATGAAGTTGTGAAGGATCTCATTGTACTTAGATCCACAATCAATACCCGAGGAAACAGCAGTCAGGAAACAAAGACAATACTGGGCAAATCTGCTGCAAAAGATCTCTTCAAAGTGTTAAAAAGCAAAGATGTCACTTTGAAGACTAAGATGCTCCTGACCCATGCCATGGTATTTTCCAATGACTCCATATGCATGAGAAGTAATGAAGATTGAATAATTTGATGCATATGAATTATGATATTGGTGAAGAATATTGCATATACCAAGAATATGGTATACTGAATATACTAGAAAAATGAACAAATCTATCTTGGAAGAAGTACAGGCAGAATGTTCCTTAGAAATGAGAATAGCGAGGCTTCATCTTATAAACTGTGGAGGGGCCAGTAGTACCAGGAGAAGGACACCACGCTTGGTAAAGTAGTGGATTATCAAAAAGTGGAAGACTCTATGAGATCAAATAACACAGTGGCTGCAACACTGGTCTCAAATAGCAATGATTACGAGGATGGCGTGTTTCATTCTGTTGTACTTAAGATAAACAGACCAATACAATATAAACACTACGTAAATCAACTTTAATTTAAAACGTACATCTGGCAAAAAGATGCTGGGTTTCCACTAACTTGATGAAAATGATTTTAGAGTACTTGAATCACAGGCAAAAGCACTGACTGATAAAAGAAGAGTCCAGTAGATTAACCATTGTAGAAAGAATTATTGCTTGTTTATCAAAGAGCCATTTTCCACTCCCACTCAGTAAAAGAACTCTGATTTTTTATTAACTATAATATTTGTATTTATAGCGTACTGGTTACGAATCGGGCCGTGAACCACAAGGTCAGCAGTTCGAAACTACCAGCTGTTCCGCGGTAGTTTTTCTGCTCCTGTAAAGATCTGAAGCCTCGGAAACCCTGTACAGGGTCCGCTATGGATCAGAAACAACTTGACAACACTTAACAACAACAACGTTTTAATAACAAACAGCTCTTAACACAGTCTAAAGCTTTCACGAAGAAATGAATGTGGATTAATTTTTAAATCCAATGAGTTAAAGCTTTAGGTCCCAGACCCTCCCTTCCCCCCTAATTAAGCAGTTGATGCTGAAGCCTAGTTGCATCCTACTTATTTAAGAAGCAGTGCTTTAGAATGTGATAGACCATAAGTGAAAGCACAGATATTTATGGGTAAGGGAGCATACCATAGAGCCCTTAATAAGTTTAAGCACTGGTGAAATACAATTTACAGTTTGTTGTTGTTGTTATTAAGTGCCATTGACTCAGTTCTGACTGACAGCACCCCTGTATAGGGTTTCTGAGGAGCAGCTAGTGGGTTTGAATAGCTGACCTTGTGGTTCGCAGTCCAGTAATGATTCACAGAGCCACACCAGAAGTCCACAGTTTACAGGTTGTTGTTGTTGGCACCAGTTAAATAAACCAGCAACCTGATGTCAATGGTGGTGCAAACACAAAAAGGTTGACGCAAGCGGAGCAAGAACGTGAAAATAGATAGATGGAAGTAAATTGCATAAAACAATGAATTCAAACACTCACAACTACTTCAGAGCAAAGGCCAGGAACAATTCAAAGGCATTCCTACAAACTATCTACTGCACTCTTGCTGTGCCCTGGGTACTGTGTATCCCAGTGCCAGGAACAAGAAGTTGGTATCTTTATAAAAATTTGAAGAATTCCTTTACTGTTGTCCGTGTCCCACTAGGTAAACATACTAGGTTTTGCCTGTCTCATAGTCACATACTGCTTTTGCCTTATTGGAAAACAAACAGGACCACAGTCACAAAACTAAGAAAGTCTTATACATTTCTTTGGACACGTATGTTCTATAAAGCTTACAGAATCAAAAAACACCCAAGTGACTTTTCTGTGCATATCAGCATATTAGATGTTATTAAATGGGGGGGAGGCGGGAATTTAAACTTCTCTAGTCTACCTTTACTGCAGCGTTAAAGTCTGTTCTTTTCATAACCCACCTTTCGCTGATCTGGTGAAGACTTTCACGAATGCACCACACATCAAAGGCAGAACAAAGAGCTCCTCTTAATTAAAGGGGCGCACGGTGCCCTTCAAGATGCTTAGTATTTATCGTTGGCTCTTTCTGCTCTGAATGAACGCGCAGAGGAGGACTTATCTTCAACAACCTCCACCCGGGTACCACAGAAGGGGGGCGGGGATCCTTATTTTAGGAGAAGCTGATTTCAGGCCAGCAACACTTCTCCCTTCTTTCGGGGATTCCACATTGGGCTGTGCCAATGGGCTTCTTCACACAGGTCTTACGACACCTTTAATCGGCTCGTCAATGGCAGGGTCCTCGCCTCACAAAGAGGTAATTAGGACAGCGCTGTTACACAACCGACACCCGACGCCGAACGAGTCCCCAGGAGTCTGGCTTTGGAACCGCATCAGTAGCAAACGTGGAAGCACTCTGACTCGAAAATTAGTTACACGACCCTCTACTACCGACAGCGTCCTCGGGCGTGAAAATGGAGGGAAGGGCGAGGGCAGCAGGAGGAAAGGGTTGTGATTCCCGGGGAGAAAGGGACCCGGGTCCCGGACACCTCCCCACTTCCGTCCGTCACTCCCCACAGCGGCAGTACCTGTTTCCGCATGTTATTCATGACACCCATGAAGCCCGCCAACAATTTAGCTTCTTCTCGAGCAGCAAGTTTCTTCTCGGTCTTTTTCTTGCTGCTTTTCTCCACCCCGGAGGCTGCCATCCTCCCTCCGTTCCGTTCACGTCCGGGGTTCGCAGGCTCCGGGCTCGTGAGGGCTTCTGTTTACCAAACGCGGCAAGCGGACTGCGGCTACAACGCCCTGCTCTCCAGCCAGCCTGAGAGAGAACTGCAGCAGCTCGGTCACTGCGGAAAGTCGAGGCCTGGCGGCCAGTCAGTAGCCCCCGGAGACGAGACGTCGTGGACTCGGTTGCGCTCGGAGGAAAGACGAAATACGGCGGACGAACCTGGGAACCCTCGGCTCTAGGGAACCCAGAAGGGGCGCTTTGAAAGGAACAGTGGGCGTGGTGTTTACGTCACAAGCGTGCGCCGCTCGGAGCGACTCGCCAGAGCGGCTACCGTCTTTGTCCCGCGCGGCTGCGGGATGTTTACTCCTCGAGCTAGACCTATGTCTCGCCAAAAAGAAGGGTAGATTTTTCCAGACTTATGATACGTGGCGATATATAAATATTTATCTACATATGTGTATAATATCTATATTATAATTGGTCGTAAGAACCCATTGAAGTATTAACCTATTACCATATTCCATGGCTTAGTGTGTTTTCTGCACTGCCTGGCGTATTGAAGGTGCTCAATAAATATGTACTGAATCAATGACCGAATATTCCATGCTGGAAGTTAAGACATATGGATCACAAAGTTTGAGTTGGCTTATAAAGTAAAAACCCGTATTCCTCCTTATATCCTCTTAGGCTGACTTGCTCCTCCCCATCTTTAAAACTAAATCAGGTGGTTTCACCTGCAGAAACGTTCACTTAGGCCTCCCCAGTGTCCTACGGGAACACAAACCACAATACAGGGTTCATAAAACCCCCTTTTTGTAACTATGTTTTTTCTAGTGTATAATAATAGGCAGAATTATTTTAAATCGTACATCATTTTACATTCTGAAAACTTACTACATGTGCTTTCAGTATGCCTAGGTTTATATAGGAAAATATACAGAGACAACATTTATGTAAAATAATCTACATTATTGGTGTGGTGTTGGAGTACAAGGTTGGTGGTTCAAGCACATCTGATGCTCCTTGAAAACCCTATGCAGGGACGCTGATTCGAAACTGACTCGACAGCACTTAACAACAACATAATTATATATATGTGTGTAACATAGTCCTGGAGTCTTGGTGTGGCACTGCAGGATAATGCACTGGACTGCAGGGTCGGTTTGAATCACAAGGTTGGTTGTTCAAACTCATCAGCAGCTCCTTGGAAACCCTATACAGTGTTGCTGAGTCAGAATTAACTCAAAAGTACTTAACAACAACAACACAGTCCTGGTGTGGTTGTTGTTAAGTGCTGATGAGCCGGTTCTGACCCATAGCGACCCTGAACAGGATTTCTGAGGCTGTAAATCTTTATGGGAGCAGAAAGCCTTATCTTTCTCCCACGGAGCACCTGGTAGTTTTGAACTGCTGACCTTGTGGTTCGCAGCCTGATTTGTAACCACTATGCTACCAGAGTGTGGTACTGTAGGATAAACACTTGACTGCTAACCTCAAGGTTGGGTTACACTCACCAGTTTCTCCTCAGAAACCCTATACTGGGTCATTATGAGTTGGAACCGACTGGAAGGCACTAACAACAACAATGTATATATAAAGTATAATTCAGTAGTGTAGTTTATAATATATATATAGTTTGTATATACATTATCCAAGAAGTTGCACAATTATATATGATATAAAGTAAATGCTTCAATAGTATAGATTACAGTATCTGTCCGCACTCACTGCCAACTAGTCCATTCCAACTCAGAGTGACCCTGTGTACAGTTTCCAGGACTGTAAATCTTTACAGGATTAGAAAGCCTCCTCTTTCTGCAATGAAGCGGCTTACCCTATAGTACCACCAGGGCTCCTTAGGTTATTCTATTGTTGTTGTTGTTGTTAAGTGCCGTTGAGTCGGTTCCGACCCATAGCGACCCTGTACGGGGTTTCCGAGGGTGTAAATCCTTAACGGGAGTAGAAAGCCTCATCTTTCTCCTGCGAAGCGGCTGGTAGTTTCGAACCGCTGACCTTAAGGTTTGCAGCCTGATTCGTAACCACTATGCTACCAGATACCTGTTACCAAAAAATAAGAAGTAACTCTTCTATTTTTTGCTTTGAATCTAGAGGTTCTCAGATTCTATTTTGATTTGTCATTAATTTGAGAGTTTAGAGAATTCTGGCAGGTGTTGCTATCAGGTGCTGTAGAATCCATTCCGACTCATAGTGACTGTGCACAACAGAATGAAACATTGCCCAGTCCTATGCCAGCCTCACAATTGTTATTAAAGTTAAGACATTATATGGATCACAAAGTTTGAGTTGGCTTATAAAGTAAAAACCCGTCTTCCCCCATTGTTGCTGCCACTATGTCAATCCAACTCATTGGGAGTTTCCTCTTTTTTGCTGACCGGCTACTTTACCAAGCATGATATCCTTCTCCAGGGACTGATCTCTCCTGATAATATGTCCAAAGTACATGAGACAAAGTCTCAACATCCTAACTTCTTAAACAACATTCTAGCTGTACTTTCAAGACAGATATGTTTGTTCTTCTGCCAGTCCAATGCACTTTCAAGGTTCTTCTCCAACACCATAACTCAAATGCATTGATTCTTCTAAGGTCTTCCTTATTCATTGTCCAACTTTCACATGTTTATGAGGCTATTGGATTCCTGTTCACATGTTTATGAGGCTATTGGATTCCTGGTGTGGTGCTGTGAGTTAATGCACTGGATTGTAGTCGGCTTGAACCGCAACGTTGGTGATTCAAACTCACCACCTGCTCCTTGGAAACCCTATACAGGGTTACTCTGGGTCAAAACCTACTCGATAGCATTTTACAACAAACGAGGCTCTTGAAAATGCCATGTTTTGGGTCAGGCAGACCTTAGTCCTCAAACTAACATCTTTGGTCTTGAACACTTTAAAGAAGTCTTTTGCTGATTTGCATAATACAGTGCATCATTTGATTTCTTGCTGTCTGCTTCCTTAAAGCGTTGATATGGATCCAAACAAAATGAAGTCTTGACAGTATTTTCATGAGTCTTCCTCCAATCCCGATGCCATGTTTTTCTTCTTAGAACCCAATTTCTTGGATTATATGCTCAACATACAGACTGAATAAGAATAGTGAAAGAATATAGCCCTGGTTCACAACTTTCATGATTTTAAACCATTCAGTAACCCCTTGTTCTATTTGAAAGACTGCTTTTTGGTCTACGTACAGGTTCCTTATGAGCACAATTAAGTATTCTAGAGTACTTATTCTTCACAATACTATCCATAGCTTGTCACGATCCTCACAGTCAAAAGCCTTTGCATAGTTTATAAAAGCACAAGTAAATATCTTTCTGTTATTCTCTGCTTTTAGCCAAGATCCATCTGGTGTCAGCATTGATATCCCTAGTTCCATGTCCTCTGCTGAATTTGGCTTGAACTTAGGGCAGTTCCCAGTGGACGTATTGTTGAAGCTGTTTTTGAATTATCATCAGCAAAATTTTACTTGCATATGACATTAATGATATTTTTCAATGACTTCCACATTCCACTAAATAGACAGTCCTATAAGGTGAACAAGGAACACTGGTAGAATAGAGGTTATGCACTGGACTGCTAACCAAAAGGTTAGTAACCTGAACCCACCAGACATTCTGCAGGTGAAAGATGAGGCTGGTCTGCTCCCATAAATATATATAGTCTCAGAAACCCACGGGGACAATTCCACTCTGACTATAGGGTCACTATGAGTTGGAATTGGCTCTGTGACACTGTTGTTATTAAGTGCCGTCAAGTCAGTTCTGACCCATAGCAACCCTGAACAGGGTTTCCGAGGCCGTAAATCTTTACGGGAGCAGAAAGCCTCATCTTTCTTTTGTGGAGCAGCTGGTAGTTTCAAACTGCTGACTTTGAGGTTCGCAGCCTGATTCGTAACCACTACGCTACCAGAGCTCCTTAGGACTCCATGATAGAGGAGGCCATACACATGGAGGCAATTAATCGTAGTCTGGTTGTAGCTTTAAAAGGTGAACAGTAACACCAGGGAGATATGCACCCCATAGAACCATATATGTTCAAAGGTCAACATTTGCTTAGGGATAAAGCTCAGAAGGCAGGAAGGGTTAGGAAAGAAGGATGAATGGAAGCAGGAAAACACAGGGAGGAAGTAGGAAGACGCTTTTCTATTGTGGGGATTGCAGTAAGTGTCCTGAAACAAAGTATGAACCGTTGAATGAAAATCCAATTTGTATGTATATTTCCTCCCAAATCACAATAAAAAGTTTAAAAACAAAATTGAAGGAATAGTTTTTGTCATGTGCATACCTCACCTTGTTCTTGTTAGATGCTGTTGAATTGATTCCAGCTTCTGGCAGCCCTGTATATAGGGAGGAGAATGATCTGAGCTCGAGTTTTCAAGGCTGGGGCAGCCTTTTGAAAGCAGATTGCCCAGCTGTGTTCAGAGGGGTCTCTGGATGAGTTTGACCTGCCAACCTTTCAACTTGTAGTCAAGTGCTTAACCATTTGTGCCACCCAACAGGCGCCTATGCTCTATAATGCCATTCTGGAAGTTAAGGTAGTATTTATCATTCAAATACTTCATATGTAGGAATTACATTATAGACGCAATGGCAGAGTAAGGACCTCTGAAAATCTACTCTTCCTCTATAAAAGTAACAAGGACATTGGCAAAACCGCTTTCTAGAATGTTTGTAAATTAATAAAAACTTTGTAACTATCCAAAGAGTGTCTATTTAGGTAAATTAATAAACAACTTGGTTCTCTGTAAGAACACAAGCCATTTTAACTTTGCAAAATCCCATTTCCCTCTTCCAAGCTCTTTGGTACCTTGAAAGTCAACTGTTTTGCAAACATTGTAACCAGAAAACTCACCCTCACTGGAGAGGACAGGACAGGTTTGGATGTCTCCTATAACTTCATTCCCAGAGAAGTGTCAGGTCACTGAAAAGCTGCATCCACAGAATGGATGCAACGACAGGGCATTTGTCCAAGAGTCGCAGTTGTTTAATATTGAGACAACATTAAGGAGTCCTGGTAATACCATGGTTAAAGCACTTGGCTGCTAACCCAAAGATCATGGTTCAAGCCTACTAGCAGCTCCACAGGAGACAGTTGTGGTAGTCTGCTTCCGTAAAGATTTACAGCCGTAGAACCCTACAAGCAAGTCTACTCTGTCCTGTAGAGTTTCTGTCAGTCAGAATCTACTTGACAGCAAGTCAGTGGTGGGTTTCTTTTCTTTTTGGTTTGAGGCAGCATTACCAGTTGAGACAAGTAAGAGGTGTATGTACTAAAACACTTCAAAGGAAAAACCAGGGGGTGAGATGTCCTTGTAGGCCTTGAAAATCTCTTGCCTATGTTGTCCTGCTGCTTCTTAAAACCATTTGCATCCCCAGGCCATATTCATGCCCAGGTAAAACCTGTAAAGGCCGGAAGCTCTCACCTAAGGCTCTGCATAAGCAGACATTGAAAGGTAAAGCCAACTGGTGAACTGCCTGCTGGAACATTGAAGGTGGCCCCAACATACACAGAGTCCCTCAGGAAAAACTGGGAGAATTAATCATTTAAGGATGTTTCCCACCAATTGTGAGAAATGCTGTTGGTACACCAGCCACTGCCTTATTCCCTCTTAGTACTAGTAGGTCAGTATAAAGCCCTGACATGGACCTTACTAGCAGGTCGGTATAAAGCCCTGACATGGACCTTACCGCAATGGGACTCTGGAGGGAGAACTGGGGTGGGACCAGCTTATCCCATATGAGGTTGCTGATGGGTTGTCACAGGTGCTTACTGACAAATGTTCACAAAATCCAATCTGTACTCATTTTAGCAAGAGAGAGGCCTGTTTATTCTCTCTCCTTCTCTCTCTCTCAAAAGCCCCTTCTCCATTTCCTCTTTTACTGGGTACTAAGTCCTCGTGTGGGGCTGTGGGTTAATGCACAAGACTGCAAAGACGTTTGAACTGCAGGTCGGCAGTTCAAGCTCACCAGGGTTGCTAAGGGTCATAACCAACTCGGCGGCACTTCACAACAACAATAATAGATTTTACTAGGGACTTCTGGTGTGGTGCTCTGGGTTAATGTGAATATATCAGACTGCAAAACAGTTTGAACTGCAAGGTTGGTGGTTCAAGCTCACCAGCTGCTCATTGGAAACCCTATTCAGGGTCACTATGGGTTGGAACCGACTCAATGACACTAAACAACAATAACAACATAGACTTTACTGGTGTGGCGCTGTGGGTTAATGCGCCAGACTGCAGAGTCATTTGAACTGCAAGGTCAGCAGTTCAAGCTCACCAGTTGCTCCTTGGAAACCCTATACAGGGTTGCTATGGGTCAGAACCAACAACAACAATGGGCTTTACAATCTGCCCCTACTAGTCCTTATTGGGAGCATTCTCATTTAAAGGTAGTTTTCCTACTCCCCATGAACTTTCCCTATTTCCTTGATGGGTGTAGTCTTATTAAAAAATTTCTAGCAGTCAAACTAGTCTCTTCCTCTCCCCTGAGCTCTGGTAACTTAGTGATTACAAATTGGGCTGCAAACCTCAAGGTCAGCAGTTCAAAACTACCAGCCGTTCTGCAAGAGAAACATGAGGCTTTCTGCTCTCATAAAGATTGACAGTCTTGGAAACCCTCTTCAGGGTGCTATGAGTTGGAACCGACTCCATGGCACACCATCACCGTAATATATATAGAGAGAGGGGGAGAGAAGAAGAGAGGGAGAGAGATCTGGATACACTATAAATAAGGAGGTTTGATACTTTCTGCCTGGGCCTGGCCTGGACTGAAGCCTGCCCTGTGATCGGTATGCATCTTGCAGGGATTGGTCAGTAGACTATGCAAAGGTAAGTTATAACCTCATATGCGAATGAAATGATTAGTTCATGGCCCTGGTGGGAGTACAATACCTTGAAAATCTAAAAGGAATTTGTGTATTTAAGAAGGTAGACCCACAGAGGTTTTTTAGAGACAGAAAAAGGCAGGAAGAGAAACAGAAGGAAGAAAGAAGAGAGAAGCAGCAGAAAAAGAAGAGTATGCAAGGAACCTCCTAAAAAGCTCTAACATGACTAAGAGCTGCCACACTGAGACAGGGAGAGGCCCAGAAGGGGCCTAGCTTCAGAGTCAGCAGGATGTGATAATACAGCAAGGCTGAGAAGCCTGTGCTGAGGGGCCTGAGAAGACCTTTCCTCAGGGACCCCAGAGGAAAACTGCTCAGCCAAGAGGAGCTGAGCAAACTGTCCTGTGCTGAGAAAGGGAGACTGCCTACAAACTTCCTGATCCTGAGTTACATAGCCTATTAATCCTGATTCTGAATTGTGCTCCATTTCTTAATAAATCAAATAACTATAAGTCTGGTCTATGAGCTCTGTGTGGCTGCCACAATGGATTGTTAGAACCAGAAGAGAAGAGAGTGCCATGGGATATTTGACTAGAGAAAGAACTGGTAAAAAGTTTGGAGAGTCAAGGTGTGTCTGACCTCCACCTTATAGGGATCAGCCTCGGGCTGCCCGGGATTCACATTATTCTCCCAGTCACTATCACTAGTACTAACCCCCACGTCACATTTCAGACTTTACTTTGAACCTCTCTAACTACTTGGCACTCAAATGCACACGTATCATGTAGCAATGCCACCTTCCTCAGTGAAAACAAGTTACCATTACTCTTTGGGGTGATAGGAAATAGAGATTCTTCTTTTGTATTAGGAGCCAAGGATAATATATAATGCTTTATAATATGTCCTTTTTCTGCTTTACTTCACCAAGCCACTATATCTCTGTCACATACAACTCTTAGCAAATGAATCTGATAAAAGACAAAAGAGGTTTGATAAGACACAAAAGAATAACTTCAATAGCAGTTCAGTGTTTCTTGATAAGTATAATGGACACTCAGTGATTTCCCTTACATAAATAATTCATTTACATTAATTATAGCATCAGATAATAGAAAACAGCAACATGGTCTGCTTTCTATTTCAGTCTCATTTAGATTAATATTAAATTGCTGTCAAGGTTTACGTAACTAAAATGCTTTGAAATGATTCAGTACATGCTTTTGTCTGCTGCCAAACAATTTCATCATGAACAAAAGCTATAAACAGAGCTATTAATGAACATGTGCAGAAAGAAATACAGAAAAGTATGTAGAGCTCTAACTCTTGTCCTCCTGACTCATGCTAAAAAATGGTAATGAAATGAAGGAATTTAAGCTGAAAATGAAAAACTTCAGTGTTTAAGCCATTGTTTTCCTTTAACAAAAATCAACAAAAACTAAGCAGTTACTATGTGCTGAGGAACCCTGATGAAGCACTTGTTAAAGCATTTGACTGCCACCCAAACAGCTGGTAGCTTGAACCCACCAGGGGAAAAAGATCACACTTCAGACATATTGTCAGGAAGTACCAGTCGCTGGAGAAGGATATCATGTTTGGTAAGGTGGAGGGTCAGAGAAAAAGAGGAAGATCCCAATGAGATGGATTGGCAAAGTGGCAGCATCGATGGACTCAAGCATGGCAACAGTAATGAGGTTGGCCCAGGACTGGGCAGTGTTTCGTTCTGTTGTGCATAGGGTCACTATGAGTCGGCACCGACTCGATGGCACCTAACAACAACAACAACAACAGTCTGCTTCCATAAACCTTTTCAACCTTAAAGTGGGTATAAGCATGAGGGGTTATTGGTGATTATGTGTCGTGGAGTCGGTTCCAACTCATAGCAACCCTGTACAGGGTTTCCGAGGCTGTAAATCTTTATGGGAGCAGAAAGCCTCATCTTTCTCCCGCAGAACAGCTGGTAGTTTTGAACTGCTGACCTTGAGGTTCGCAACCCAATCTGTAACCACTACGCTACCAGAGCTCCTTGAGGGATTATTACAGTGATGGAAAAATCACATTGATTAAGGGTAAAATGGCACAGGTGATGATTGTAATACTGATACTAAGTGGTAGAATGGTAAAAACTTGAAGCTGCAAACGTGATAAATACGTTTACAACAATGACAGGAAAACAGAGTAGTTGCTGAGACTACTTATGAACAGTCAAACACCTCCTGGGATTTGGTTCATTGGTTAGCAGGTTTAAGGTCATGATTTCATGGGATGTCCCAGTTAATTGACCTAATACGTGTTTGGTAGTGGTGGTGGTTGTGTGCTGTGGCCTCGGTTCTGACTCATAGCGACCCTGTATAGGGTTTCCAAGGTTGTAAATGTTTATGGAAGCAGGAAGCCTCATATTTCTCCCACTGATCAGCTCATAGTTTTGAACTGGTTGTCTTGAGGTTAGCAGCCTGACTCATAACCACTATACTACCAGAGCTCCTTAATACCATGTTTAGTGCTTCAATTCTACCTCCTACTTAGTACTTCTTAGTACTCGGGGTCTTCAAAGTTTGCAAGTAACCATCCAAGGTGCAACAACTGATGTCTGTTCACCTGGAGCAACAGAGGAAGGAGAGTTAGGAACAGGAGGAGATATGGAATATAGTTTGTCTCATGACTAAGAACACAGATGTTCCAGACTCCACATCAGCAGATTTTAATTACTATGTCTTGTTGTGTTGCTATAGGGTAAAGCACTAGACTGCAAGGTTTATTTGACCCACAAAGTCTTTGGTTCAAACTCACCAGCCACTTCTTGGAAAACCTATACAGGGTTGCTGTGAGTCAGAACTGACTTGATGGCATTTAACAGCATCTATCACTGAAGGGAGAACAGTGGCTCCATATGATAAGCACTGGACTGTGAACCACAAGGTCCATGGTTCGAGCCTATCAGACACTTCATGGGAGAAAGATAAGGCTTTCTGCTCCTGTGAAGATTTAAAGCCTCGGAAACCCTACAGAGGGTCACTATGAGTTGTAACCGACTCAGTGTAGCTTGGACATCTTCGATCAATACCACCCATTCTTTATCATGAAATGAAATGGCTGGACGTTGACCAATTCTTTTGGTACAGTAGCTGTGTATTCCTTCCATCTTCTTATGATGCTTCCTGTGTCCTTCAATATTTATTGTTAGAATCCTTCAGTATTGAAATTTGAGGCTTACATTTTTTTCTTCAGTTCTTTTGGCTTAAGAAATGCTGAGTGTGTTCTTTCCTTTTGGTTTTCAAACTCCACTTTTTGCACATTTCATTATGATATTTTATCTGCTCACTGAAATCTTTCATTCTGCAATTTTACTTAATCATTTGTTCCATTTGTTACTCTACATTAAAGAGCAAGTTTCAGAGTCTTTTCTGACTTCCGTTTTAGCATTTTCTTTCTTTTTAATGGCCTTTTACTTTTCTGTGTAAGATGTCCTGATGTCATTTCATAACTAGACTGGTCTTCAGTCATTAGTGTGGAAAGATGAATAGTGTTCTCTGAGCTAGGCATTGGTAATTTGAACTTCATCAAAATTAAGAAATCCTGCTCTTCAAAAAGAGTGTGAAGAGAATGAAAAGATAAGAGGAAGGCTGGGAGGGAACATTTACAAATGACATATCTGACTATAGTCTGTGTCTAGAATATATAAACAGCTCACAAAATCCAATAATAGCATTATTTGGTGAGAAAAAAGACAAAAGAATTTGTGCAGGCATTTCACCAAAACAAATAGGCATGTGAAAAACTGCTGAACATTATCAGTCATTAGGGAAATAAAGGCACGGTGAAGTCCTGGGGCAGTGCTGTAGGCTAAATCATTGGGCTGCAAGGTCAACTTGAACTCCAAGACCAGGGGTTTCAATTCACCAGCCACTCCTCGGAAACCCTACACAGGGTCTCTATGAATCAGAGTTGACCCAATGGCACTTAACAACAACAACCACAACAATATGCCACCTAACACCTAAAGGGATATATAAAATGAAAAATACTGGCCATGTCAAGTATTGGTGAGAATATGAGAGATTCAGAGATCCTATAAAGTGCCAGTAGAGATGTTAAATGCATAGTTATTTTGGAAACCCGTTTGGCAACTTCAGACATCAGCAATTCCATTTCTAGGTATTTACCCCAAAGAACTGAAAGCATATATCCTTAAAAGACTTAAGCACAAATATTCATAATACCTTAATTTGAAATAGTCAAAAATTGGAAAAGAACCCAAACATCCATCAGCTGGTAAGGGGATTAAAAATAAATAGTGATATATCCATACAATGGATTACTAATTAGCAAAAGAAACACATTACTGATACTTCCAACAACATGAATGAATTGCAAAGTAATTGTGCTGCATGCATCAAATGAGCCAAATTTTAGAAGTATGTGTTGTATTACTATACATTTTATATTCTATAAAATTCTAGAATAGTAACTAATTTATAGAAACAGAAAGCGTATCTGTAGTTATTTAGGCTATAAATTGGAGACAGAGGGGGTGAGAGAAAAAGATTGTAGGTAAACTTTGGTGGTGGCTGTGTGCCGTGGAGTCAGTTCCAACTCATAGTGACCCTGTACAGGGTTTTCGAGGCTGTAAATTTTTATGGGAGCAGAATGTCTCATCTTTCTTCTGTGGAACAACTGGTCGTTTCGAACTGCTGACCTTGCAGTTCATAGCCCGATTCGTAACCACTACACTACCAGAGCTCCTTAGATAAAACTTTAGGTGATGTTAAATGCTGTTGAGCTGGTTCCAACTCATAGCAATCCTATGAACAAAAGAACCAAATACTGCTGGTCCTGGGCCATTCTCCCAACTAGTGTTGCATTTGAGTGCATTGTTGCTACCACTGTGGAAATCCATTTCATTGGTGGTCTTCCTCTTTTTCATTGACCCTCCACTTTACCAAGCGTGATGTCTCCTTCTGCAGGGACTGGTTCCTCCTGATAACATGTCCAAAATACAAGAAATGACTTCTTGCCATCCTCACTTCTAAGGAACATTCTGACTGTGGTTCTGCCAAGATAGACTTGTTTGTTCTTTTGTAAGTCCCTGGTACTTTTAATATTCTTCTCCAACACCATGATTCAAATGCATTGATTCTTCTCCTATTTTACTTATTCACTGTCCAACTTTCGCATGCATATGTGGTTATTGAAAATATCATGGCTTGGGTCAGGCACACCTTAGTTCTCAGTGATCTTTGCTCTTTAGCACTTTATAGAGGTCATGCAGCAGATTTGCCTAATGCAACACATCATTTGATTCCTTTTTTAAAAAAATTCATGATTTGAGTGAAAATTTACAGAGCAAATCATCAATTTTACACTCAACAAATCATATACTTTGTTTCATTACAGTGATTGCAATCCCCTCCATGTACTATTAGTTAACAGTATTTACCTCTATTCACTTTAACTCTTGCATTCCTCCCTGTGTCCCCCACTACCTTCATCTTTGCTCTGTCAACCTCACTTTTGTTTTTTGCCTGACCCATTACCCATATTACCATGTGTCTACTCTCTAGCCCATGGAGTCCTGGTGTGGAGCTGCAAGGTCGGCAGTTCAAGCTCACCAGCTGCTCCTCGGAAACCCTAAACAGGGTTGCTATGGGTCGGAACCGACTCAACAACACTTAACAACAACAACTCTCTATAGCCCGTGAATAACTTCCCCTTTTCCTGTACCCTGTAAACATCATAGAAGGTTTTTAATCCAGAAAACCTTTTTTTAAAACTTTTTACAACAGTGGTCTTATGCAATATTTATCCTTTTGTGATTGACTAATTTCACTCAGCATAATATCCTTCAGATTCATCCATGTTGTGAGTTGTTTTGCAGATTCATCATTATTCTTCAACCTGGCCTACTATTCCATTGTGTGTTTAGCTGTTCTTCTGTTGATGGGATTTAAGCAGTCTCCATCGTTTTGCTATTGTGAATAGTGTTGCAATGAGCATGCATGTGCATATACGTCTTCATGTTCAGATGTGTCTCTTGTAGACAGCGTATTGAAGGATGCTCTTTTCTTATCGATTCTGCTACTCTCTGTCTCTTGACTGGTTCATTTAATTAATTTACATTCTGTATAATTATTGATAGGTATGTGTTGATTGTGGTTATTTTGCTGTGTTTTGTGGTGGTACTGGTTTCTTTGTCCTACATATTTCCCCCCCCCCCCCCACTGAGTTCATTTTGTTTGTGGCTTTTCTTTTCATGCTCATTTCTGTTGTGTTAATGTTTACTAATTCTTTCTGATCTTTTTATTATGCTGTGACAGTGTATTAAATTTCTTAGAGGTTAACATATAATTTACTATTTCTCTCTCCCCCCGCCTCCCCATTTAAAACAGTATGTTTCATCTTAAAATGATCTACTTGACTTTCTCACCATTTGGAAGTTCTGTATCTACACTATTCCCTCTTTTTTGCTTTGACTTCATTATAAATGGTTTTCTCTGGTTCCTTATTTTCAGTCTTGTAGGTTATTTTACTTTAGATATTTCTTTATCTGGACTGTGAGTGGTGTTGTCCTGAATGTTCATCTCAGGTTATTGTCTGATGCTGCTGGTTCTTAGTCCAAAGAACACTATTTCATATTTTTAGTAAAGTTGATCTGATTATTACAAATTCCTTTAATTTCTGATGATCTGGAAATGACCTAATTTCGCTGTCATATTTAAGGGACAGCTTTGCTGGGTATGTGATTATTTGTTGGCAGTTCTTTTCTTTCAGGGTTTGTATGTTTCATTCCATTGCCTTCTTGCCTGCATGATTTCTGCAGAGAAATCAGAGTTTATGCTTACTGGTGCTCCATTTTAGGCAACTTTTAGTTTTCCCCAAGCTGCTCTTAGGATTCTTTCCTTGTCTGATTTTGAAAAGTTTGATTATGATATGTTTTAATGAATTTCTTTTTTAATCTATCCTGTTTAGGGCTAATTCAGTTTCTTATATAGTTATCTACTCTTCTTTCATGATGTTAGGGACTTTTGCTTCCAAAAACTCTTGGACGATTTTCTATGTGCTTTTTATTTTCTCTTCCTATTCTAGAATGCTCATGACCCATAATTTATTCTTCTTCATGATATCCCACATAACTTTTAAGCTTTTTTCAGATGTTTTCATTATTTTTAGATTGCTCTTCTAGTATACTAATATTGAGAAATTTATCTTCAAGCGCACTAATTTGGTTCTCCGTTGCTTCAAATCTACTCCTTTGCTCTTTCAATGTATTGTCAATTTCTGAAACCTTAGTATTAATCTTCTGGATTTCTAATTGCAGGTTTTGTATTGTTTCAAAATTTGCATTTAATTTGTCTTTTTGTTCTTATAGTGTTTTCTTGAATTCTTCTAAAGTTGTTTTTTTCCTATCGAGCCCACTTGAATTCAGATACAAATGCCTCACAGCTCATGGGCATAGCACACAATCATGTGACTGTAAACTCTTGGAGAGCAAGGTCTGTGTTGGGGGTGGTTGAGGGTGGGAGCTTGCCATACCTCTGGTCATCAGGGGAGTACGGGGTAAAAGAAGGAATCACACCTTTCCCATCTTCTGTGTGCATCTGCTCTGCTAGGTCACCTTCTGCTGCCAACTCTGCTCATAGAAGTTCAAGGTGGTTGTGCTGTATCTGACTGCCATTCAGTCACCCTCTCTTGTCCTCCCTGCTCAGCTTCTTTCCCCAGCAAGCACTCAATCCACTTCTCTAGCCTTTCCTCTGATGGTTAGGGTTCCAAGATTTTCATCTGTGCCTGGTTCGTTCAGTCTCTCATACTTTTGTTGTAGATGGTTCATGTAGTATCTGCGTATTCTGCCATCTTGCTGTAAATCCCACCGTGTTTGATTTTTGACTGCTATTTCAATGAATTTTGATTGTGGAGGCAAGAAAATTGAAGTCTTTGACAGCTTTAATATTTTTCCCATTTATTATGATGCTATTTATTGTTCCAATTGTGAGGATTTCTGTTCATTTTTCACATTGAGGTTTAATCCATACTGAAGACTGCATTCTTTGATCTTCATCAGTAAGTATTTCAAGTCCTCTTCACTTCCAGCAAACAAGGTTGTGTCATCTGCATATCATAGGTTGTTAATGAGTCTTCCACCAATCCTAATGCCACATTCTTCTTCATATAATCCAGTTTCTTGGGTAATTTGCTCAGCATATAGGTTGAATAAATCTTGTGAAAAGATACAACCATGGTATGGTGCTACTAGACCACAAGGTTGGTTTGAACTGCAAAGTCAGTGGTTCAAACTCACCAGCCGCTCCTTGGAAACCCTCTACAGGGTTGCTATGAGTCAGAATGGACTCAATGACACTTAACAACAATAAGAAACACTTAACAGATCTAAGTATCACAGATTGTTCTTACATTTAACATTTGAGTGGTTATCCTGACTCGAGAACCACACCACTAATACTTCTCACATTATAAGTGGGAAGACAAGGAAGACTCTGGGTCACATAGCTAGTGAATAGCACCACCAGGATTTGTAACAAAGTCTGTCCAATTCCAGAGCTTAGTCCCTTAACAACCGCTCTTTATGCCTCTCTCAATTGTATTTATGTTGAATTAATGATAGTAAGCAGAAGGTTAACAAGATATGAGCAAACATTTACCTAGTATTTTCTATGTGAGAAGTATTGTAGGGAAAGTCAAAGAAATATGATATGGCTCCTGCTCCCATCCCCCTGCAAAAGAAAGCTTAGTTTCTAGTTAGGAACATTAGGCACATCAGACAAATCAAGGTAGTAAATGCAAATAGTCAATGAATGGTAGAGACACAAGTTTGTAAGAGTGTATCTTTAAAAAAAAAAGAGTGTATCTTTTCATTTACTATCTCATGCTCCTATTAGAAGTGCAAGAATGAATGGATATTTGAATAAACTTGCTTGATTTTTTCAGATCCAGGTTGTTTTGTTGGTTTTTCTAATGGCCAGAATACCTCTTTTGTTCCTTTTGTGAAGACAATTGATGATATCATTTGCCTGGAGTGAAGAGTCCCAAGCGGACCAAGGAATCTGGTAAGGAGCTTTAAGACATTAGGGTATTGCCTTTTAAAAAAAAGCTGTACATCTGGATTATGATTGTGGAAACCTGGGTTTTGAAAAATCTTTATTAATATGGCAAGCAGAAGAAAAATTGCATTGTCATTTAAAAAATTCTTAACGAGAGTGAATGTATTATATTTTTCTTTTCTTTTGCGAATTGCTTCTGGATATCCTTTATTAATTTTTTATTTTGATTTGTAAGTGTTCTTTGTTAAGGTGGGTTTTAGACAAATTAAATTTGAGGTATTATACAGGCAATATCCAGTAAGCCACTAGAGATGCAGGATGAGAGCAAAAGAAAGAACTGAGTCATAAAAGAACAAGGATCCAGCAGAAGCAAAGAAGTTGTTCTGAGTGACCTGGAAAAACATGTCCTCAAATGACCCTTACTAGTCATACTTCCGTTTACTAACCATTTTAGGGTAGCATGCTTGACGGAAGGAATTTCAGTCTTTTTTTGAGTTCTCCTCCCCAAATATATCCAGGAAATCTTAGGCATGCTGACTTATGTCCAAATGTTTGTTCTTCTTGCTCTTACTTTTTTTAGTGAAGCCAAACTGAATATGGAGGCCAGAAGATTCCACAAAGCCACTCTGATGCTATACACCCAGAACGTGCTGGTGATATACTGTTGATAAAGCCTGGCGACTTCTGAATCTTAAGCAGTTTAATGCTGTGCCCCTGACCAGTCCGTAATCCTGTTGCCCAGTGACCATCAATGCCATTTCTACTGTTGCAAGTTGACCCTCAGTGGTCCTGTCTGCTGACCCAGGGCAGATCAAGTAGCTGAGGCTCATGCTGGGCTACCTGCTTGAATAATTGCTACTAGGAAGATTGTAGATCTCAGCCCCCACTATCGTGGTTCCTCATTTTGTGGAGAATGGATGCACATTAGTCAAATGGAACCTATATCAAAAATGGCCTGGTGTGGAGCTGTAGGATAAGCACTGGACTGCTAACTGCAAGGTTGGTAGTTCAAACCCTCTAGCTGCCTGTTGGAGACCCTATACAGGGTTGCTATGAGTGGGAATTCAGTTGGTAGCACTTAACAACAACTCATCTTCTTCAATCTCTGAAGGTTCACATATGGACTTCCTGGGGCCATCAGGATGACTGGAGTCTATGGAGGGGAGTGCCAGTTCTACTGATACATCCATACTCAAGATGTACTTTCTTGGCTGATCTCTTACTCTTGTCTTTTCTCTCTTCAGAGTAAATTATCTTGCTGAGATCTTGTTGCTTTTTCGTGTTGCCTAACTTGGGTTGGTCACACAAGTCTATCAAGTACCTAATTTGAACTTTAGATTGAAACAGACAAGTTCTCTTCTTTCTTTCCAAGATGCCCCTCATGAATTGAAGGCTCTGATCAATACATCCTCATTCTCAGCAGCATGCAAATTTCCTACAGCAATGAATATGTTTTGGGGGGATAGTATGTTTGGTGCTGAGGGTTAATGCTCTGGGCTGCAATGTCGGTTTGAGCTGCAAAGTCGGCAGTTCAAGCTCACCAGGTGCTTCTTGGAAACCCTATATAGAGTCACTATGAGTTGATGGCACTTAACAAGAATAATCTGTAAACCCATCACTGCTCCTCAGAAACCCTGATGAAGGGTCCCTGTGAGTCAACATTGACTGGATTATACGTAACATCAACAACAATTTGTACTGCTGCATCACAAAAGCATCTTCTGCAGCTCACATAATCAGGTAAAGTTAACCTGAGCTGTTGAATCCACAGCAGAAGTGGATTTGCTGTGATGCTAGTGAATCTCAGGAGTCCTGGTGTGGCACTGTGGGTTAATGCGCCAGACTGCAAAGCCGTTTGAACTGCAAGGTCAGCGGTTCAAGCTTACCAGCTGCTCCTCGGAAACCCTATACAGGGTCACTATGAGTCACAATAGACTCAACGGCACTTAACAACAACAACAATGAATCTTAAGGTTCAGCGCCTCTCACACACCCAGCGCTTTCCAAGTGTATATAATAACGTGGCGGAGAGAGCAGTTGAAATCTACCAGCTGCTCCTTGGAAACCCTATATAGGGTAGCTATGATTTGGAACCGACTCAGCAGCACTTAACAATTTAATAATAAGGCTTGTAGGTTGGATGTTCCCCACCTCTTTTGTATAGCTTTGCTATGAATTGGAACTGACTCCAGACACTTAACAACAATAGCTAGGAAAACAGAATCTTAAAAATACTCATAATATTCTAATATAAAAACCCATAGTAGATTAGATTTTTTTTTCAATTACTTCATTTTGTTGTTTTTAGCTGATACAGAGTTGGGCTCCAATTCGAGAAGCTAGGGTGGTGGTATTGGTTATGTGCCGTGGAGTCGGTTTATACTCAGCGACCCTGTACAGGGTTTCTGAGGGTGTAAATCTTTATGGGAGCAGATAGTCTCATCTTTCTCCAGCCGAACAGATGGTAGTTTCAAACTGCTGACCTTGAGGATAGCAGTCCGATTTGTGACCACTAGGTTACCAGAGCTCCTCAAGTAGATATAAAAGTATTTAAAGCACAGCAAACTTAAAAGACTGAAAATAGGGAACCAGAGATATCAATATAAAGATACTATAAGCCAATCCTCGCCAGATGGAACACATAGAAATCAAATAGACTACATCTGTGGAAAGAGAAGATGAAAAAGCTCCATATCATCAGTGAAGACAAGGCCAGGGGCAGACTGTGGAGCAGACCATCAATTACTGATATGCAAATTCAAATTAAAGCTGAAGAAAAT